>NC_057728.1:8813664-8819854 GCF_004010195.1 Chiloscyllium plagiosum
GGCTCATGCCGAAACGTTGATTCTCCTGCTCCTTGGATGCTGCCTGACCTGCTGCGCTTTTCCAGCAACACATTTTCAGCCCATATCACTCCAAACCTATACATATCAAGAAATAGAACATCGTTTGCTAATGTTCACTTTTCCTGGCACTTCACATTAGAAACGCACTTAACAGCACTTCATATTGGCCAAAACAAGCATGTACATCATTCCTGTTGAGATTGACAGTTTCAATATTGAAGCAAGGCTAAAAATTACAAATGAAATAGAAACAAAAGTAGGCCAATCAACCTCTTGAGTCTGCTGTACCATTCAATAACATGGACTGACCTGATTACACCACATTCCCAAAACCTTTCACCCCTTTGCTTATCAAGAATGTATCACCTCTTCCTTAAAATTGTTCAAAGATACTGCTTCCACTGACTCTTGAGTGAGAGTTCCAAAATTACATGACTCTGTGAGGTAAAAGAAAAACTCACCTAATGTCTTAAATAGCTAAGTATTGTATTATTTTTTAACATATTCACCCATGAAATGTGGGCAAAGGCTGTCTGGGCCAGCATTTATTGCCCATCTCTAGTTGTCCTTGACTTGAACTACTACTGTCCATGTGCTATGGATAGACTCATGATGCTGTTAGAGAGGGAATTCCAGGATTTTGACCCAGTGATACTGAAGGAATGGTGATATATTTCCAAGTCAGAATAGTGAGTGCCTTGAAGGGGAACTTGCAGGTGGTGGTGTTCCCACTGCAGCTGCTGCCCTTGTCCTCTGAGATGGAAGTGGTTGTAGTTTGGAAGGCGCTGTCTGAGGAGTGTGAAGAATCTAAAACAAAGAGCAGAAATTCACCCAACAATCAGGAACCTATCCTTTCCACAGCCAATGTGTCAAGACTTCTGAAGATTTGCATTTCAGTCAGGTCATCTGTTCATTTGTTAAACTCCAGCGTACTCAAGCTGAGCCTGTCAAACCTTTTGTCAGCAGACAACCTACCCGTTCCAGGTATTAGTCCTAAACCTTGTCTGAAATGTTTCCAACTTATTTGCACCCTTTCTTAAAGAAGGTGACAGTACTCCAGATATTGTATCACCGCCCGATTTTGGTATTCAATCCCCCCCTCACAATAAACAATAACATTCTAATACTAATACTTTCCTAATACTAACCTTTTGTAATTCATACTCCAGGACACGCAGAGCTCTGAAATCCCTCACAATTTAGCTAATCTACTTCTGTTTTATTCTTCCTGCCAAAATGGATCATTTCACATTTTCACACATTATCCTGTCTTTGCTAACTTGCTTAGCTATATTCCTTTGCCACCTCCTTTCTGTCATCTTCATACTTGCTTTCCTACCTAACTTTGTGTTACCAGCAAATTTAGCCTTCTGTCCCTTCATCCAAGTCATTTATATAAGTTGTTGACAGGAACATAGACAGGAAGCTTGCCACGCACAGATTTTTAATAACCTACAGATTTTGATGTTCAAAGAG
This sequence comes from Chiloscyllium plagiosum, assembly GCF_004010195.1. Lineage (NCBI taxonomy): Eukaryota > Metazoa > Chordata > Chondrichthyes > Orectolobiformes > Hemiscylliidae > Chiloscyllium > Chiloscyllium plagiosum. The sequence goes on from NC_057728.1 coordinate 8,815,162, forward strand.
GCTGTTCCTGCAATAATAATTCAGCTTGATCCCATTCCTGCTTTCAATGGGATGAAATGGGGAAACCTGTTTTTAGTTAATGCTATATTGAAGTGATTGAAATATACGTGTTATGTTCAGTTGAAGGAAAGAGTATTTGGTTATAATTCAAAATACATTTCCCACAGTAGTGGCAATTAAGGGATTCTGTAAACGGGATGAGGCACTCCAAATGAGGGTCCATATCAAACACTGTCTCGTACCTGCTCTTAGAAGCAATTGACAGAACTATTTTCTTGATATGTTACATTTGGATTAAAATGTTGTGCTCATCAGCAGCTGTGTTCTATGTTTATTGATGACTTTTTATCCCAAACCCATCCCTCAGAAATAAGAAACATTTGCATTCTTGGCTGCTCTTACACTTGGATTAAAATTCAGCACATTCTGCCTTTTAATAATGCCTCATTCCTCTTTCATTTGTTGAAAATTATATTTTAATTAGTAGAAAATTATCTTCAGATTCCAGACTTTGGACTTTAAATAACAAATACTCATTGTTGCATTTTGGTTTTCTAGGATTTCAACGGTTGCGTTTTCTCCCTTGTTGCTGAATGCCAGCAATATGACTGGACCTCCAATTCACCGTCCATTGTTCAAACCTCCATTGTTCATCCTCCATTCATCAACCATATTGACAGGCCATGTGACCTGTACAACACAGGGTGATATTGCTTGCATGTCACAACACTACTGCTGCTTTCTTGAATTGTTATTCAAATCATTCCACACTTGCAAATATTCCCTGAATGTTTTCACACTAGTTTGTTTTTATTGCCCCAGCAAAGCACCCAGAATGTCATAATTTGGATGATGAATGAACATAACTATGCACGTACAGACGTTATGCTCAATGTTTATCAAGTTCCACAATGAGAGTATTGTGCCTGGTTTTGGTTGTCACACTTTAGGAAGGAAGTCAGCTCCTTTAGAGGATGCAGAGGAGTCTTACCAGAATCAATCCAATGATTTGGAGTGGACAAGGAAGGTTTTTAATGCAGCAAGCAACGAAAGCAGAAACAATGTATTGTATAGGCACTTGAAGGATATAAATCTGTAGGGCTATGTGGATCAAGGTGGGGAGTGGGACTGAATGTACAGAGAAACAGTATGGACTCAATTGGCTGAATGGCCTGTGGTGGTATAAATTACTCTTCCATGAGGTTTTTAGCATCTGCAAAAGCAGCAAATCTAAACAACTACATGCATCCTAAAACTGCTGTTTCCTTCTTAGAAACACAGAAAGGTGAGTTTAGGTGTTTGTGATGCTTTAAAATCACTTCAGACAGAAGCGTGTTCATACCCTTATCAGTGAGCATTAGCTATAACTATGTGGCAAGAGAGGACATCTCAGGTATCATACAGATTTGGGTCCCAAGTTTCACATGATCTAACAGCACGATGTAGATCTTGAGCATGCAGGTAAGGAACTGTTAGTGGAGTAATAGATGAAGTTAACCCTTTATTCTGCATCTTCCCCTGCACACCCCCACCACCAACCCCCCCCCCCCCCAAGTCATGATCTGCACTTTTTATTTACACATCATTCCCACACTTTCCACTTCTCTGTATCCCCTTCTCTTTACTCCCTTCCCTGCACCAAAGTTTCTGTTTTCCAGTGAAAGTCTACGTTGTAGTTTCACTGATCTCCCAGAATGACTACAAAGTTCTGTTTCTCTTGAGATTGTGAAGGGTATGTACATTACAAATTCAATCTCTCAGGGTCGCCATCCTCTGTTTTTACTATTAGTGACTTCAGATTCACGGTTTTGTTCTGAGGATAGTTGTATGCACTGGCTGTATGAATGAAATCAGGGTATTCCTTTTTCTTCAGACAGTGCCATTTGGTGTTTGGACAAGGTATGATCTCAGCGGTTGGAGCATCAAAGTACATTGCCTGCTAAATCCTGAGCCACACCTGGGTTCCTTCTTTCAATAAGGGCAGTTCATGAACCCTATGTCTCTGCTGGACTATAACATCCTTCTTTCTCTTGCGCTTGTTCATGGCCCTGTGTTGTGACATTTGGCAGTAGTGGAGATGAATGGAAGGGAGGTCGGTTTGCTGGCTTAGGGTGAAGGCAGTCTGCAATGCAGTGAAGCAATCTTCAGATTGAGCTAAAATAAAGATATTCATTGTATCTCTAGCGTTTTTTGGCATTTAACCTTGCTTTCAGCTTCACTGAATTATGGGTACTTTGGCAAGCTTGTCATGTGGACAAGTCCACATAAGGATACAAAGGATTGTGAAGCATTTAATAGTAAACTATTCCTCATTGTCAGAGCTAGCTACATCTTTCATTCCATTGACAAAAAATATTGTTTTCAAAAAGCTTTTGAGGTGCAATTACACAGCTAAGGGAACATTGGGCAGATGTGACTGTGTTGGAGATCGTATCCTCAAGGGAATACGAGATCCCTGGCCCCAAGACTAGCCCTGGCTCAACACTTGGAAATCTCCAGCTGTCCCCAGTGTCCAGAGAGAGACACACCATGGTCTGACTCAAGACCAAAAATTCAATAAGACCAACTTGACATCACTGGAGTAGGGATGCTGGATAGGTTACTGGGCACACTCCTGGTCAGTCATCAAAACACAATGGGCAAATTTCCAGACACTTCTCCCCAAGTAATTGAACCTTATGTAATTCCTGCCCTTCTTTACTGTGGCTGATGAATACTGAGTGGTAAAGCCTGCAAATTATTCAATCTCATGAACAGGTTTCTCATTTGACTTCTTTGGGTGGTCGGTGTGTGCTTGGATGGAGTGTCAGCAGCTGTCTGATGTTTCCCTTGCACATAGTCTATAACTCTATCATAATGCTTCAGTTACAATCAAAACATTTCAATTCTGCGGCAGTACCTTTTTTTGCGATCCTCGCACCTCAATCAGGTCACTAACCGCTTGTGGTCGGTTTCGACTTTAACCAAAAGGCCGAAGGCATAGTTGGAGAATTTCTTGCATGGCCAAGATGAGGCAAGCCTACCTTTTTCAACACTGCCAGTATTTGTCCTGTATTAGTCGGAGCCCGACCTCATAGTGTTGAATCTAAATAAGACCACTTCCAGACCTGTGGACCAATCATCCACTGCAGAAGCAGGCTATTCAGCCCATCAAGCCTGTACCAACCCTCTGAAGACCATCCCTCCCAAACCCATGCTCCTACTCGAACCCTGCATTTCCCATAGCTAATCGACCTAACCCACGTATCCCTAGACACAATGGGCAACTTAGCACAGCCAATCCACCTAACCTGCACAACTTTGGACTGTGAGAGGAAAGCAGAGCACCTGGAAGAAACCCACGCAGACACAGGGAGAATGTGCAAACTCCACACAGACAGTCACCTGAGGTTAAGGCCGAACCTTGGTTCCCTCCATTGAGAAGCAACAGTGCTAACCACTGAGCTACTATGCCACTCTTTTTTTTTTGAAGATCGTTTTTAAGAAAATCAAAAAGGTAGTGTTAGTGCCCACACCCAATATACATGGTCCACACAGACTCCACAAAACCACAGAATATTCCTGTTCTACTCTATTACCCTTCACTACCGCCTAACTGCAGTAGTGCTTATACTTTCCCCAGCACCATTTTGTGGATGTGCAGGTGTGAGACACAGTGTAAGACACAAGGTGCACAAATCTTTATTCAATTTCCACCACCACGAAGAAAGGAAACACCCGAGTGACTGTGCCACTCTTATTGTTGGTTAGTCAGTAAGATAATTTGTCAGGTCTTCAAACGAAATTAAGTGGTGTTTGATTCATTGAAAGGAGTACTGTTGATGCTCAGTCCAACACCATATCAGAGGTTGTTTCAACAGTTACCCTCAGAGGGTCATTTGACAGAATCACAGAATTGTCACGGTGGAGAGGGAAGTAATTTGTTCCATTAGCCTGTGCCATTCTCCTGCTTTTGCCCCATACCCTTGTACATTAATTTATCCAAATAATCATCCAATACCCTCTTGAATACCTCCATTGAATATGCCTCCTTCACACTTCCAGGTAATCTATTCCAGACTCTAGCTACTTGCCAGGTGAAAATGTTTGTCCTTACTTAATTTGGCTTCTTTTGCAGATCGCTTTAAGTCTATGCCCTCTTGTTCCTTTTTCCCAGAAAGGACCATTTCTCCCTATTTACAGTAGCGCCTCGACTTACGAACTTAATCCTTTCCGGGACCCGGTTCGCGAACTGAAAAGTTCGTGAACTGAATCAATTTTTCCCATTGTTCGGATAGCGTAAGAATGCTTGGACGTAGCAACGAACGCTGTTGACAGCGCACGTGCCCAAGACGAACTGAATGAGTTCACGTGGGGCCCGAGAGCTTTTGAGTTCAACAAGTGCGTAGCAAAGCAGAACAATGAAACTATGCGGTCACAGACGGGCTTTTTGCGTTCGTAACTTGAATTTCGTACGTACGTTGAAGCAAAATGTTACGTACAGTCCTGTTCGTAAACCGATTTGTTCGTGAACGGGTCGTTCGTATGTCGAGGCGCTACTGTACTTGATTCACAGAGTCATAGAGAGGTGCAGCATGGAAACAGACCTTTCGGTCCAACCCAGCCATGCTGACCAGATATCCCAACCCAATCTAGTACCACCTGCTAGCACCCGGCCCATATCCCTCCAAACCCTTCCTGTTCATATACACAT
>NC_057728.1:8824308-8832964 GCF_004010195.1 Chiloscyllium plagiosum
ATCCAGAGATTACTACCCTTGAGGACCTCCTTTTTAAATTTCTGCCTAACTCTGTAATCTCCCTTCAGAATCTCAACCATTTCCCTTCCTATATTGTTGGTTCCAATGTGGACAATGACCTCTTGCTGGCCCTTCTCCCCCGTGAGAATATCCTGCACCCTCTCTGAGACATCCTTGATTCTGGCACCAGGGAAACAACACACCATTCTGCGTTTTCTCTGCTGGCCACAGAAACGTCTGTCTGTACCTCTGACTACAGTGTCCCCTAACACAATTGATCTCTTGGAAGCTGACGTACCACTCATTGCATTAGACCCAGTCTCAATACCAGAAACTTGGCTGTTTGTGCTATGTTCCCCTGAGAATCCATCACCCCCTACATTTTCCAAATCAGCATACCTATTTGAAATGGGTATATCCACAAAAGACTCCTGCCCTAGGTGCTGACCTCTCTCACCCTTCCTGGAGTTAACCCATCTATGAGACTGTATCTGAGACTTTCCCCCATTCCTATAATTGCCATCCATCACATACTGTTGCTGTTGCAAATTCCTCATCACTTCTATCTGTCTCTCCAACCGATCCACTCGATCTGATAAGATTCGCATCCAACAGCATTTATGGCAGATATAATCCGCAGTAACTCTTAAACTCTCTTTAAACTCCCACATCTGACAAGAAGTACATGTGGGATATAGGTAAAGTAGTGTTACTTCTGCAATCATAATTACTTATGCAAGGCAAATGAACTCACACCAGTGTATAATTTTTTCCACCAAGAGCTGAGTCAACAAGAATGAAAACTATGTGAAGGAAATATATAATTGTTTTTGTATTCGCTAAAATGTGCATACAAGAATGAAACGTGCCTGCAAACAATGGTAGATGTTACAGACAAATAGATAAGGTGCTGTGAGGATGTAGGTTAAGCCAGATATGCCTGTACAAGCAGTAGTTATAAGCATCTGTTTCCCATTTCTGCAAAAACAAAAAAACAAATCCCAATTAAAAGGTCATAAAGATCAATATGGTTGGGGAAAGGGAGGAAATGTCACAAGTGGGGGAAGTAGATAGTAGTGAAGGAGGATATCCCTAACAATGGATCACAGCAGGATGTGGTGAAATGGCCAAGTAAAACTTGTACTTTGTTATGCACAAGGCTGGATAAGGTAAAAGATAAACAATAATAATGGGCACAGGGTTTGGAGTAGTGAATCCTATATAAGATGTGTACTTGCTAAACTCTGCGTGCCCTATTCCAGGCACCACGCTTGCAAGTGTATAATAAACATACTGATTGCTTCAGATCTTGTCTCGGACTGAAATTATTGAAGTGAGTGAGCATCGTTTCTCACATACATATCACTACAAAGGCCATTTTTGCTCCTTCACAATCTACAGACCCAGAAAATAACACCGTTTTATTCCTCTACAAACACTGCCCCAGGTTAAATTAATAGCTATGGCTTATATTTTAAGTTTAATCAAGATACTTACCTCCAAAAACAGAGAATCAAGAAAGAATCCACTATACTCACTACTGCAGCCTTTCTCTTGGACAGACTTAAAACAACAATTAACTTATCTGATTCTGTGCTGTGAACTTCGCCCAACAGTTCCTCCAAGATTCAGCCCACTCATGATTTTGAAAACCTCTGACAGGTTTCCTCTTAGCTGCCTTTTCTCCAAGGAGAACAGCCCCAACTTCTCTTGATCTATCCTCATAACTGAAGTCCATCATCCCTGGAAGTATTTTCGTAAATCGCTTCTACACGGTCTCCAATGCTTTCACAGTCTTCCTATAAAGTTTAGTTGGACGACCCAAGGTTAGAATTTTCGCACCAGCTTCATCATTTTCAGAAACAGTTGAATTTCTATAATGTTGCTGGTTGGTGAAAATTCATCTTCATAGAATTCCCACAGTGTGGAAACAGGCCATTTGGCCCAACAAGTCCTCACCGACCTTCCGAAAAGTATCCCACCCAGACCCATTCCCCTACCCGTTTCCCCTAATCCCCTACTCTACATTTCCCCTAATGCACCTCACCTACACATCCCTGAATACAATGAGCAATTTAGCATGGCCAATTCACCTAACTTGCACATCTTTGAAGTTTGGGAGGAAATTGGAGCACCCAGAGGGAAACCCACGCAGACACGGTGAAAATGTGCAAACTCCATGCAGATAGTCACCTGAGGCTGGAATCAAACCCCCTGTCCCTGGCACTGTGAGCCAGCAGTGCTAACCACTGAGCCACTGTGCTGCCCTGTGGCATGTGTTTCAGTGGGTTGGCCAAGATCACTGTTGCCTGGACAACGTGACCCAAAGGTTTTTTTTCCCCTTGGCTTTGACAATTCACCCTTATCATTGAGTTTCAATCAAGTATCCTGGAAATGTTCAAAACTCAGCATACCCTATCAATATGTTGGGAATTTAGTGCCAATGGATAAGAATATCATTCATATGGCATCCCAGTGGGAATGAAATCATTTAATACTTGGAAAATGAATGTGCTGGGAACACTGGAGGTCCATTCTGAACTATACATGACTAACCAGGCGAGTGTGTCACCGCCAATTAAAACAATCATGTCCAGCAGAATGACATGAAAGTGGTCAGTAACTGGAACTCCTTAACTCGGGGAAGTTGCCAAAAGCCTGTCTGCATCCAGCTTAATGGAGGTGGTTCTACTTGCAGGTTTATCAAACCTCTTATCTAAAGATGCCATTTAAAATATCTGTCATTGCCCTGCCTTGTTCAAACTTAAGTCAGTCAATGAAACTTGTAATGTATCCATTCAGTTTAAAAGCTGGCATCAGTTCATACAATGCCCTGTCTGTTTGTGCCCTTGTTTGAAATAGGCAGGAGACGTCCCTCAGTATGAACAGGCAAGGTGGGTTTGGCATCTATTTTCAGTTTGAAGTTGGACACAGTGTTTACTTTCTCCAGGTCTTTAGGGAGTTTCGGAATTTATTGTTTAAACTCCACTGTCAGTTCCTTCAGGACTGCTGCCTCTTGCTTTTCTGAACTAGCAGTGAACATGGCTTATTATGAATAGTAGTGTTTTCACATTTTTTTTTCTTTGTGCCTTACTGTCACCTAAAACTGGCCATTAACCTTGAGGTTAGTTCCATCTGGACGCAGAATACTGAAAGATGTAGGCTGCAGGTTAAATCTTTCCTAGCCATTGAAGGCCATCTGGCAGTCACCATTCTGTGTTCAATGTGAAATGTGTGTGATACCCATTGACTGTGCTGAGGGGTTCATTGAGCCTGGACAGCTGGTTTTGCAATGCAATGTAATGTCATTGCAAAACTCAGCATACTAAGGTCAGTACGAGGTCATCCTCAGGTTAAATCCACCGCCAGTCGTCTCTCTCTAATGAGACATCAGCCATGTGAGTCCTCCGGGACTGTAACTACTTTATCTTTTAGCAGTCCGGCATTGACAATCATTGTCTTCCATTACCCCAACAGAAATATCTTGTTATGTTGGACTGTCTTCACTGTGGTTAACAGGAATTTGTAATTTTGTAACTAATGGAAAGCAAGAACCATTGCTGCATTAATAATTTTCAGCAGGGTGTGTGAGACAGTTTGAGCATTTTCACTGGCAGTTTATGAGATCCTGGTTGGCATCTGTGCCACGCACCTTACTGTTGCTGCTTTGGACTGCTTTGATTCTACATTCTCGCGGTTGGCTCCATCCTTAGCTCATCTTGTCTGGGGCCCTTTAGCAGTCCAGGAACCTCTAGGGTCAGTTAGGATTGAATTCAATGCTCTCTAAATCCCTTTCTCCTACTGTGTCAGTTGCTGGAACCGGTCCAGTGGCTGGGTTAGCTTTGAAATCAACTGACTCCACTTGCTGCTGGAGTTCCCTTCCGGCTTTCCCCCCTCTGCCCTTGCCCTGCGGTTGGATTGCAGAGGTGGCCTTCAGTTCTGTGGGTCTGGTCACCACAGCTCATGTTTGAGTTGTTGACAGAAAGTGGTCTGAAACCAGACCAATGAACATCAGTGACTATTATGTTCAAGAATGGGCAGGTAAAGACCTATGTGGGAGCCGATACACTCAAATCCCAGGTCCATGTAATCTGACACCATTAAAGCAAAGGTCCTATGTACATGCTCAGTCATTATCATTAAAGCTGTAGGTATAGTTAACCCTTCACACTGCATGGTATAATGATCAAATGTGGTTCAACTGGAAGTGCGCTTCTGAAATCATAAGTTTTGGATTCTCATCCCCTTCCAATACTCAAACACAAAAATGAAGGTTGGCACTCCCTCAGGACCACATTGCTACTATTTGGATGTGATGTTAAGTGCTCTTATGCTTTGTTTCCCCATCAGTTGTAAGCAAAAGATTCCGTAGCACTATTCTGAAGAAGAACAGTGAAGCTTTTTTTCCAGTGTCCTGCCAATAATTATTCCTCAAACAGCATTACAGAAAAGATCAGAAATTAGGAGCATAAGTAGGCCCCTAAAGCCTGCATCTCTTTTCAATAAGATTATGACTGATCTGTTTGTCTTTCAGGCTCCCCACTTCTACCTGCTCCTAATGATTGGTCATTATCACATCATTATTTGCAGTGTGTAAATTACTTATGGTATAAAGTATTCAGAAAATATTTTAGTAGATATGTAGTATTTTTAACACTCCAGTGCTTGCCAAACATACATTAGCAAAACCCAGATTTCCTTTGAATAGTTGTCAACAGTACCTGATACTGAGGAGCAGGTCAGACCTTGCTGTTTTCCTTGCCTTTCTCTTCCCTCCTGCTTTCCATCAGTGAAAAGGCGATGACAATTAAAAGCTCTTTATAAAAGTAACTAAAAGATTAGCAAATCATGGAGAACCAGTGTGATTTTTCAAGTTGGGATGGAGGTTATGATTAAGTATCTGGACCCCGCCCCCGGGTAAAACTGAACCTTTTATTAAGCTAAGTACTGTTTCACAAATAATTTTTGCAGAATGATTAATCTCTTCCTATGGATTTTTTTGATGTATAAACATAGAAGATGGCCCAAATAGTTATTATTGTAGCTCAGCTCTGTTGGAAAAAATAGTTGCATTTTTCACTAAATTTTAATTTAGAGAAATAGATTAAACTGTGATACTTAAAGTAGGTGTAAAAATATTTGAATTATGGAACTGCACAGTTTGCTTCAGTTAGTTTAACTAAGATCACATAATGCAAGTTGCTATATTACATTTGTGATATTTGCTGTACAATTTTACATTATTATCATATCACTTTAAGAAGAATTTGCATCTTATGTAAAACCCTCACTGATTTTCCATTTTTAAATTTTATTCTTTTATCAGTTTTGGTTGGAGCTCTGAACTGAAAACTGTGAGCTGAAAATGACCTTTGGACAGTAGCTTGTGTTAACAGAGAAAGAAGAGAGAACAGACAAGCTATTGTTGTTTGTGAAGCCAGGCCTAGAATTTAATTGCAGGTTGAATCTTGAGCAAAAAGGCTCTGCAGACACTTTGACACTGGGGGTCAAGCTGTATGTTTAAACAGATAGCAGATATTGGCCACTAATGAGGTCAGTACCTGGGAGTTGGTCCAAGCAAATCTGAGAAAGACCATATGGTCCAGCATATAGTGATGTTGAATGGTAACAGAGACCTCATGGAGGAGACAGTCAGTCTGACAGGGCTGTGCGAAGGAGTTTGGCTGTTGATGCTACAACATGAAGATTTGAAAGTTCCTGACCTAACCTCTCATTATCAGCTATTGTAAGTTCAGAGAATAGAAATTCATCACTAAGTGTTACTGGCTTTTTAAAAATAGAATCCCTACAGCGTGGAAACAGGTTCTTCGGCCCAACAAATCCACACTACCCCTCCGAAGAATAACCCACCCAGACCCATTCCTCCACCCTATTACTCGAAATTTACCCCTGCGTAATGCACCTAACTTACACATCCCTGAACACTATGGGCAATTTAGCATGGCCAATTCACCTAACCTGAACATCTTTGGATTGTGGGAAGAAACCAGAGCAAACCCACGCGGACACGGGGAGAATGTGCAAACTCCACACAGACAGTCGCCCGAGGCTGAAATTGAACCCGGGTCCCCTGGTGCTGTGAGACAACAGTGCTAACCACTGAGCCACCGTGCCGCCCCTCAGTCTGAGTCAGAGTCATAAAGATGTACAGCACAGAAACAGACCCTTAGGTCCAACTCATCCATGCCAACCAGATTTTCTCAATTAATCTAGTTCCATTTGCCAGCACTTGGCCCATATCTCTCTCACCCTTTCCTACTCATATACCCATCCAAATGCCTTTTAAATGTCACAATTATAACAGCATCTACTACTTCCTCTGGCAGCTCATTCCATTCAGGCACCACACGATGTGTGAAAAAGTTGCCCCTTAGGTCCCTTTTAAAGTTTTCCCCTCCAACCCTAAACCTACGCCCTCTAGTTCTGGATTCCCTCACCCTGGGGAAAAGACCATGTTTATTTACGCGATCCATGTCCTTCATGATTTTATAAACCTCTATAAGGTCACCCCTCTGCCTCCGACACTCCAGGGAAAATAGCCCCAGCCTGTTCAGCCTCTCCCTTTAGCTCAAACCCTCAAACCCTGGCAACATCCTTGTAAGTGTTTAAAGGTAACCCTGATCAACATCTGATTTTCATTAACCCTAATGAAAATCAACCAAGAAACTCTGATGTGACGTGAAACTATGATATATGCTTGTGGAACAACATATTACAAAAAACCTTGTGTAATCTGGCCAGTTTTGTTATTTTTTATTATTTATCCTTTAACTTTATTTGTCTGTCTGTTTGCCTTTTGTGTGAATGGGGTTGAAAACAAAAGCTACTGGGTTTAAACATAAACGTAAACTAGATTACATTGTTGTCTAATTTTGCTTTGCCAACGTTACCATTTTGTTCATGAATTGCTAAATCCTTCATTTAAGCTGCATACTGGTGACAAGAATTGATGCAAAATCTGGGATCAATCATTCAAAATAGTCTGGTTAGGAACCATTGGGGTCAATTTTGAGAGTCTTTGAAGGTGTTAGTTTTACTCTGTTATGAATACACAGGTAGGGAGGCTGATTTGATTTGGCTGCCTATCTTTGTGTCAAAACACTGAGCAAGTACCAGGATGTAGAACATGTGATGATCCCCTGTTCTCAGTCTGTAGTGGAAGAAGTGTACATTATAGTATCACTGTGACAATAGTTTCTGAACCATCCTGCACCAAATACTCAAATAAATATAACTTACATCCATTGACCAGTCTTGGTGTAAGATTGATAAGCTTGTATGAGTAAACATAAAAGCCTAACGAATGTTATAGCTGACTGTGAGGAGCTAGCCTGAATGGTGCTACATCTATGGCTGAACACTCACATTATTTTTTAAGTGCTTGAAAGAATGTCATGTTTTGGTGTATGAAAAATGTTCCAGAAACACGTCCTTTCACATATCCTTCCACTCACCCTGCACAATTGTAGAATTCAACAGACTGCATTGTTGGGTATCAATAGACAGTAGGTGCAGGAGTAGGCCATTCTGCCCTTCGAGCCTGCACCACCATTCATTATGATCATGGCTGATCATCCTCAATCAGTATCCTGTTCCTGCCTTATCTCTATAACCCTTGATTCCACTATCCTTGAGAGCTCTATCCAACACTTTCTTAAATTAATCCAGAGACTGGGCCTCCACTGCCTTCCGGGGCAGAGCATTCCACACACCCACTACTCTCTGCGTGAAGAAGTTTCTCCTCATCTCTGTCCTAAATGGCCTACCCCTTATTTTTAAGCTGTGTCCTCTGGTTCGGGGCAACATGTTTCCTGCTTCCAGAGTGTCCAATCCTTTAATTATCTCATACATCTCAATCAGATCCCCTCTCAGTCTTCTAAACTCAAGGGTATACAAGCCCAGTTGCTCCAGTCTTTCAACATAAGATAGTCCCGCTATTCCAGGAATTGACCTCGTGAACCTAAACTGCACTCCCTCAATAGCCAGAATGTCTTTCCTCAAATTTGGAGACCAGAACTGCACACAATATTCCAGGTGCGGTCTCACCAGGGCACTGTACAGCTGCAGAAGAACCTCTTTGCTTCTATACTCAATCCCTCTTTTTATGAAGGCCAGCATGCTATTAGCTTTCTTCACCACCTGCTATACCTGCATGCTGGCCTTCATTGACATATACAAGAACATATACAAGAACACCCAGATCTCTTTGTACTGTCCCTTTACCTAACTTGACTCCATTTAGGTAGTAATCTGCCTTCCTGTTCTTGCCACCAAAGTGGATAACCGTACATTTATCCACATTAAACTGCATCTGCCATGCATCTGTCCACTCACCTAACCTGTCCAGGTCACCCTGTAATCTCCTAACATCCTTCTCACATTTCACACTGCTACTCAGCTTTGTATCATCAGCAAATTTGCTAATGCTACTATTAATACCATCTTCTATATAATTTATATATTGTAAAAAGCTGCGGCCCCAGCACTGATCCCTGCAGTACCCCACTGGTCACCGCCTGCCATTCCGAAATGGAGCCGTTTATCACTACTCTTTTTTTCCTGTCAGCCAACCAATTTTCAATCCAAGTCAGTACTTCGCTCCCAATACCATGCGCCCTAATTTTGCTCACTAACC
>NC_057728.1:8833254-8884578 GCF_004010195.1 Chiloscyllium plagiosum
TGTTACCTCAGGGAGATTGCTTGTGTCTTCCCCAGTGAACACAGATCTGAAGTACCAATTCAACTCTTCTGCATTTCTTTGTTCCCCGTAATATATTCCCCTGTTTCTTTCTTCAAGGGCCCAATTTTAGTCTTAACCATTTTTTTCCCTTTCACATACCCAAAAAAGCTTTTAATATCCTCCTTTATATTTTTGGCCAGTTTACCTTCGTACCTCATTTTTTCTCTGCGTATTTCCTTCTTAGTAATCCTCTGTTGTTCTTTAAAAGCTTCCCAGTCCTCCGTTTTCCCACTTATCTTTGCTATGTTATACTTTTCCTTTTTTAACTTTATATGTTTCTTAACTTCCCTCATCAGCCCCGGCCACCCCTGCCTCCTCCTAGGATCTTTCTTCCTTTTTGGAATGAACTGATCCTGCATCTTCTGCATTATATCCAGAAATATCCGCCATTGTTCCTCCACTGTCATCCCTGCTAAGGTATTGCACCATTGAACTTTGGCCTGCTCCTCCCTCATAGCTCCATAGTTCCCTTTATTCAACTGAAATATTGTCACTACCGATTGTACCCTCTCCCTTTCAAATTGCAGATTGAAGCTTATTGTATTATGGTCTCTACCTCCTAATGGCTTCTTCACTTCGAGGTCCCTGATCAATTCTGGTTCATTGCACAATACCAGATCCTGAATTGCCTTCTCCCTGGTCGGCTCCAGCACCAGCTGTTCTAAGAATCCATCTCGGAGGCACTCCACAAAGTCACTTTCTTGAGGTCCAATACCATCCTGATTCTCCCAGTCTACCTGCATGTTGAAATCCCCCATAACAACTATAGTAACATCTTTGCGTCAGGTCAATTTCAGCTCCTTATTCAACTTACACCCTACATCCATACAGGTTTGGGGGCCTGTAGATAACTCCCAAGATGGTATTTTTAACCTTTAGAATTTCTCAGATCTATCCATACTGACTCTACATCCCCTGATTCTAGGTCCCCCCGAGCAAGGGACTGAATATCATCCCTTACCAACAGGGCCACCCCACCCCCTCTGCCCGTCAGTCTGTCCTGACGATAGCACGTATAGCCTTGAATATTCATTTCCCAGGCCCTGTCCACTTAAAGCCACGTCTCAGTTATGACTCAAGCTATACAAATAATACATATCGGTAAAGTTTATAATCTCATCACCCGTAATTGAAATTCCTTGTGTAGCACAATGTTCTTCACCCCAGGGTCTGCCAGGAGACGCCAAAAGCCCAATCAATTTGGTGAAAGAAACAAGTCTGGGAAATTCCTCTATGATCCATCTATTCAATCCGATCCATTCTCGGAGAATATTCTCGGACCCTGAGTTCTCTGTACTTATATCAGAGATGATCTCTACTCCAACCAGTAAATGGGTCCAGCTCTCACTTGAGGAAGCTCAGTAACATCCACATTTTGGACCATCGGCCTATTCCAAAGTTATACTCATGTCTGGAAAAAAGAACCAGACCCCAGCATTCACCTCTCCTTGTTTTATTTTAGTGGATTGATTACAACTGGGACGCATAGTCCTTTGTGTGGGTTTGTGCCCATATGCAAGAGTTTGAGTTGAACACTGGTTGAGGAGAAGGTATGATCAAGAACTGTCTTCGGACTTGGATTTCATTCTAAAGTTGTTTATTACATAAACAGACTAAATACAATAATACATGGTATTCAAAGGTATACCTTACTGTTAAATTTATGCAAGACTCTTACATGAATTCTACCCCCAATGCAAGTCAACTACTCCACCTGTACCTCTGCATGCTTTCTAACACACACAGAGGTAGACTCTAGCTTCTGCCTAGTTTTCTATGTGTTTCTCCCACTGCTTTCTTAACTTAGCACGCCCGACCTCCTCCGCCCACCACCCTTCACTACACCCCACAATCTCTCCTTACGCCTAATGACACCATCATGCCTAATGTCCTAAAGCCATTGCACAACACCTCAGAGGGTGTAGTAGGTAAATGCAGGTTATTTTTGAAAGGTTGTGGAGCTGAAAGAAATTACTGAAAGAAGGAGGGAAGGGGCCATGGTGGAGGACTTCAAAACATGAAAATTTTACAATCAAGATGTTGCCTGGCTGGGAGCCAGCTTAGGTCTGCGAGTAGTTGAACAGCAATGTGTGTAAGTTAGAACATTAACAAAACTTTTTTATTCTTCCTATTGGATCTATCTAAACTACAACAGGTCCACATGTTTTGTTTTGATGCATGGATATGCTAAAATTTAACTCTGGATCACGACTGGAATGCCTCCATCAGATTTACCATTTAAAAAGATGACGTGCTTGCTGGGTGGCACTAACAAGAATGGGCAACAAAGAGTTAAGCTCATTTTAATCATGAGCTAAACGGTTCATATTTAATGCAGTTGAAAAGTGTTGTCATAACTGCTGTGTGATCATGTTAGGAATGATTGACAAGCCCACATTTTGGTTATGCCCTATCTTTGAATAATCCTGCCAGGAACTGTGCTTTGTTCAGTTTCTTAGCTCTTCTCTCACAAATTCCAAAATGCTACACCAAGACACAGTACTGGAAATGTGGAGATTTCCAGTCATAACACAGGTCTTGCAGGACTGCAGTATTCTTTAACAAAGGTTTGACTTCTAGTTAAGGTGCGTAACAAGCAACCAGCTGAGTTTCCAACATCTGCAGTCATTGTTTTTGCCTCGTTGATTTTAACCCTACTGCGAATCCTCTTGCAAGGATGCCTGCCTTGAAGAAGTTTTCCTCCGCTCTCTACAAGAATCTCAGGGAGTCCCTCTCCCACTGCAACTCACCTATTGTACTCTATGCTACTTTCTCCCCACCCCCATCCTCCTCTCATTTATCTCTCCACCCTGCAGGCACTCTGCCTCTATTCCTGATGAAGGGCTTTTGCCTGAAACATCGATTTTCCTGTTCCTCGGATGCTGCCTGAACTGCTGTACTTTTCCAGCACCACTCTAATCTAGACTCTGGTTTCCAGCATCTGCAGTCCTTGTTTTTACCTTGGTCATAGTGTTGACTGTAGAGAACTGTTTGATATCAGTGACAAAGGACTACTCTGCATGGAGTTGAAATGGTACATTTCCAAAATAAAGCACAATGGCAATGGTTTTGGGATAGAAACCAAAAAGAGACAGCTTCTGAGTGCACTCAGAACTCCCAAGTTACACTCTCTTAACTTTTATACTTGTGCAAATCCAACACTGCCTCACAACACTGATGTAGCAGCAGAAATACAAGCTCATAGAATGTTGTTTGAGTGTTCCTTGACCTAGATTTCTTCATCTTCAAAGTTGAACTAGTTAACTACCCTGGCTTTTCTGTTTAATGATGTATTAAACAAATAAATTACTCTTTGAAAATCCTTTCCAACGGTCTGCTTTGTTATTTCAGGTGAGCTCAATAAAATTCTATTAGGTTGGCTTCGGATAACTCCATGTAAATTGATTGCTTGTGGAGCTGTTGCAGAGTAAGTGGTCAGAGAAAGTAACTGCAGTGATTATTGCACTGGGATACAAGGTTCTGGCACCACACCAACGCATTTCTCTATCTTCTCTACTGCAACAGTCTATTCCATATCTTGAAACATCTCACTAGGATGGGGCTTCTCCAGAATGAGCGAGAAACTGTTTGACCTGCATCGCCTCCAATCTGGAACCGGGAGCATCCAACCTCTGTCATTGAGCAATACTTGTGTGCACACACGTACAAGCGGAACTTGTCCTTTTACTGGGTGTGCACTCACGGAGCCATATTGTGATGGTGCTCTCACTTCGAGCTCTCACAAATTAAGATTTTTGTGTTTTGGTTTTTCTTTCAGTATCATCAGAAGCTACTGGGTTCTGAACAGATTTGGAAGCTTCACCGAGTGTCTCCTGGCTGCTACTGTCTCTGAATTTTCCCTTAGCGTTTTTTTTTCTTCCTGGTTTGGAGAACTACATGTTACAATCTATGCCTGAATTTTCCTTTATTGCCAAGGGGTGTGTTTATGGGATGTTATTATATTGGAAGAGTTAATTGGTAATTGTTACTGAATCTATTGTTCTATCAACTTTTCCAGAAAGGTTAGGTTATTCTAAATTCCTCTTTCTTTGGTTGTATTTTAACTACAGTGTTTAAATGAAGGTGCTTTGCTTATTGTCGTGTAATTTGACGAGTCACATTACATCTGGAACACAACATTACACATTTGCCTTTAAAATAAGAAAAAGTTAGTATCTGAGCTACCTTCTTAAAATATTTTGAAGGGGTCTGGTCTGGTCCATAATGATTTGAAAGGAAGGATTTTAAGTTAAACATCGAAAAGGCAAAGGTTCTCTATCTGGCTGCTCCCACTGTACAATGCCACAATCCCCTCCCCAACCAACTACCAAGGACACTGGACAATGGTGGATCAATTTTGCAAAACTTGGCAAAGTGAGGGTAAACGTCAACAACTAAATTCATCATGTCTGGTAGCGAGAGCATCTTTTGGCTGATGAGGAACAGAGTGTTTGGTGATAAAGACCTCAAATGTGACAGCACACTCATGGTTTATAGGGCAGTAATGCTAACAGCTCTCCTGTGTGTATCATAGACATGGACAATATATAGCAAACATATAGAATATCCCTGGAGAAATATCATCAGCGATGCCTCTGCCAAATCCTGCAATTCCATTAACAGGTTGGGTCCTCCAGTATGAGTATCCTCACTTAGACCAACATCCCCAGTATAGAGGAACTGGTCATGGCCAACATGGTGTGTCGTCTGCAGTCCTGACACTAGACTTCCAAAATAAAATCCCTACTCCGAGCTTCACCACATCAAGGGCAGAGAAAATTCTCTACAGACATCCTTGAAGGCACTCTGAGCAAAGTACAATATCCAACCCAATGGGAATCTCTTCCCCAAGACTCTGCAATGGTGCCAAACATTTTGGGCATGTTCAACAGGTGCAGGCAGAGGCCGAAGGCAAACAGGAAGGATTATTCAAAAACTTGGCATCCCGCCCAAACCCCCTTTTCTGCCTGTAGTAGGCTGCACAGATCCTGCACTGAGCTGTTTAGTCACTTCCAGACTACAACACCAGAAAGAAGTCACCCTCAAACCTAAGAAACTACCTAAGAATAAATGAGTTTTTTTATTCATACACATGATGAGGCCAGTATTTATTGCCCATCCCTAATTGCCCAGAGGGCAGTTAAGAGTCAACCATACTGCAGTGGATTGGGGGTCACGTGTAGGCCAGACTAGGTAAGGATGGCCAGTTTCCCTTCTTAAATGGCATTAGGGAACCAAATGAGTTTTTTATGACAATCGACAATGGATTTGTGATTTTTTTATTGAATTCAAATTCCACCATTTGTCGTGGCAGGATTTGAACCCAGGTTCCCGGAACATTTATGGATGGCATGGTAGCTCAGTGGTTAGCACTGCTGCCTCACAGCGCCAGGGACACAGTTTTGATTCTAACCTCAGGTGACTCTCTGTGTCTTGAGACACCACACACTGCAGCACAGAGAAACTATGAAGAGCAGAGGAAAATCATCCATATCGTGCATTAAAAAAGAACGGGTACCCAATAAATACAGTCTGCTGACTTCTCAGCAACACACCCAAACAAGCAGACAAAACAAGTCCAGAAACCCTAGCCATTCTCCCCTACATCAACGACATCTCAGAAATGACTGCCAGACTCCTCAGACCCTTTGGCATCATGGTAGCCCACAAACCCACCAACACACTAAAACAGCAGCTAATGAACTTGACAGACCCTATACAGACAACAAGCAAAACTAATGTAATTTACAAAATACCTTGCAAGAACCGTAGCAAACGCTACATTGGATGAACAGGCAGAAAACTAGCCACTAGGATACATGAACATCAAAAACTAGCCACAAAAAGACATGAGCGATTCTCACTACTGTCCTTACATAGGGATGAGGAAGGACATCACTTCGACTGGGACAACACATCCATCCTAGGACAAGCCAAACAGATACATTCATGAAAATTCCTAGAAACATGGCATTCCAACCGAAACTCTATCAATAAACACATTGACTTGGATCCCATTTCCCAGCCCCTGAGAAAAAGAACAGGAAATGACATCACAACAGGGAATGACATCACCAACCAAAGGAAACTCAAACACCTAAATAGAAAGTGGGCTACACCACCAGTGCTTCATCCGGAGGCTTCTAGCTCAGCGAGCAAACCTACATCCAGATTCTATGATTACCTGGATTTTTGGATTAACGGTTCAGTGATAATACCACCAGGCCATTGCCTCCCCATACAATGTCCTTCCTGCCAGATCACTCTTTTATTTTTTTAAATAATGAATCATGAAAATGTTTTGGAAATCAAGAATGTTGCCCACATCCAGGAAGAGTTTTAATGTAATGCATCGGGAGAATATTGTATCACACGCTATTCTGAATCAATGCAAGAACTCTAAATTTATGTGCATGGATACTTAAGTATCCATAATGTCACAGCAAAAGTGTCAAACCATAGATCAGTCTGCAGTAATTGGTGCAGTTTGATGAAGCTTGAGCATTTAGGTCCAAAGGTGTAACTGTTTGAAATCTCAGACATCCAGAAGAAATTAGAGGGCAAAATAATAGATTCTGAGTAGGAATGAGGAAGTGAAAAAATGCGAATTAAAGCAGGAGGCTATGTCAAACAGAGCTGAATAGAAAGGAATTTGAACGAGAGTGGGAGAGAACTAACTGGATGGATCTCAGGAATGAAGTTGTGGAGAACACAAGCACAGTGATTGAATCAGTGTCCATCATTGGAGGAAATGAGAGTTAAAGAATTGCCAGAAGAATGGAGTATATATGTGCAGACACACAGGACAGGAATACAAGCTAATATATGGTAAGAGAAGTCTCAGAACAATTTTGGTAGTAGTTTAGGTTGTATATGTGTTTTATAACCCTGGTGCAATCCTGTGAATGCAACAGAGCTGTTCCTCACTGTGACTAAATAGCACAGTTTGGGCAGATTTAAGATGGGAGAGAAACACGCAGAACTCGGCAAAAGTTTGAAGTCAAACCATGCGATGTTAGAAACATTGTTCATCAGAGCGTGTAGACTGAGTAGTATTAAGCAGTCAGGTTTATGGAGGAGCCTTGCAGTAATGTAATAGTGAGATTAGAGCCCAGTCCATGTCTGAATGCCATGTAGTAGTTAGTCTTAAGAAGTAGTAAGTAGTGTTACAAAGAAATGCAAGTTTGAAGACCGATGACATTACCTTCCTCAAACAGTCTGTCTTAAAACCAAACTCATGGATGCGAGTATAAAATTATACATGAACGATCTCTGAGTCCATGCACTCAGAGAAAAGGTGACAACACAGCTTGAACATGATGGGAACACATTGTCCTTCAAAACGTTTGACAATAAATGAGTTGTAATTTTATTCCTATTCCTTAGAGAAAATATGGCCATATTATAACTCTTTCAGTGCAGTCAGACAGGGTTAAGTTCAGTTCTTATATTTGAAATAGAGTTTGAGATGAGGTGGGATAAGGGCTAGAGAAAGAGAAATCACCTCTTTTTAACAATCAGCAAAATTGCTCCAAATTCCATTTTAGTTTGAATTGCTGTGAAATAAAATTTCATTCTTTAAACTCGATCCGAAAGTATATCATAATATGGTGCAGAAAACGTTTTCCAGATGTTGACAGCTGCAGATGTATTGATCAATTTGCTGCAATGGCGAGTTGCAGTACCACAGCTGTAGATAAAAGCACAGCAATGGGAAATTCATCTTTTCGCAAATGCCCTTGAAAAACATTGAGTAACATTTATTTCTAAGTATCAAGCCTTAATTTTAAAATGCACACTATTGTATTGATCTGATCAATATTTTAAAGTGGGTCAAGATGGCACATGGAGAGCATGTGATTCTGAGATGTCCTGCAAAGGTCCACAGGAAGAAAGCTGTTATTTCTCATGACGGTCAATAATCTTATACAGAAGTGTGTTTCAAAATAAAAAGTTCATTGTATCCTGACCGAAAAGGAATTGTCAAAGCAATTCAATATCTGCTAACCAGCTGATTGCAGTAATTTACTGTCAGTTCGAAATTAGGTCAAGTGCAAAGACACCATTATCTTAATGGTCTATTTGGAATGCTAGAAGATTGCCATTGGCAATGCCTGCATTGAGCACTGTTGCAAAGGGAGATGTTATTTAAACACTGATCTCCCCAGGACAGTGATTGCTGGAGTAAAAAAGGAATCCAAGTAAATAATAATTGTTCCATACTTACACACACGTATATATAAATCTCTGCATATTTGATTTGATTTATTGTCACATGTACTGAGATGCAATAAAAAGTACAGTTTTGCATGCTATCCAGGAAATCATACCTTGCATAAGTACATAAGGGTAATAGAACAGAGTGCCGCTACAGAGAAAGAGCAAGCGTTATGTCTGGTCAAAAGTCACAGGGGAAAAAGCTGTTGGTGTGTGTTTTCAAACTTTTGTATCTTCTATCCAATGGAAGAGAATACAATCAGGCTGGGAGGGGTCTTTGATTATATTGGCTGCTTTCCCAAGGCAGGAGGAAGTATAGACGCAGTCAATGAAAGGTAGGTTGGTTTCCGTGATCAACTGGGCTGTGTTCAAAATTCTCTGTAATTTCTTGCGGTTCTGGGCAGACCAGTTGCCATACCAAGCTGTGATGCTTCTGGATAGGATGCTTTCTAGGGTGCATCTATAAAACTTGGCAGCAATTATTTGGGACATGCCGAATTTCTTTAGCCCTCTGATGAAGTAGAGATGTTGGTGTGCTTTCTTGACTGTAGCATTGCCGTGGATGGACCAGGGCAGATTATTAGTGATATTTACTCCTAGGAGCTTGAAGCTCTCGAACACCTCCACCTCAGCACCACTGATACCTACATGGCTATGTCTTCCACTTCACTTCCTGAAGTCCATGACCAGCTCCCTCATTTTGCTGACATTGAGGGAGAGATTGTTGACTTTACCCCATACCACCAAGCAATTGCCTGTATTCTGTCTCATCATTGTTTAAGACTGCACCTGCCATGATAGTATCATTAGCAAACTTGTGGGGTATCGATGTTTAGGATTATCCTGGAGAAGTGTTGTCACCTATCCTTATTGATGGCTGTTGGTATGTCAGGAAGTGTCAGGAAGTTGAGGATTCAGTTGCAGAAGGGAGAGAGTTTGGCCTCAGAGTTTGGAGACAAGCTTATTTAGAATTACGGTGTTGAAAGTGGAACTAAAGTGAATAAATACAAATCTGACATAAGTATCCTTGTTATCCAGATGCCCCAGGGATGAGTCTTGGGCCAGGGAGGTGGTATCTGCAGGTATTGAGGTTGTAGGCACATTGTAGTGGATCAAGGCAATCTTGGAGGCTGGAGTTGATGTGTGTCATTACTAACTTCTCAAAGCACTTCATAATGATGGATGTCAGAGCCACTGAGCTGTAGTCACTAAGGCACATTGCCTGATTTTTCTTTGGCACTGGAATGATCATAGTCTTCTTGAAGCAGATGGGAACTTCACATCAGAGTAAGGAGAGGTTAAGGATGCCTGCAAATACTCCCACCAGTTGGTACGTGCGGGATCTGAGTGTACAGCCAGCAATTCCATCCATGGGCTCACTCTCAAGAAGGCTAATCTGACATCTGTGACAATGACTGTGGATACAGCCCGAGGCTGTCGGTGCAGGTGACATCATTTCACTGAGCGTTTGTTTGAATTAAACAAAGAATGCATTGAGCTCCTTGGGAAGGGATGTATTGTTGTCAATGATTCTCCTCAACGTTGTTTTGTATACTGTTTATATTGTGTAAGCCTTACTACAGTCGATGTGTGCTCTTCTAGTTGGTCTAGGACTCTAGTTTAGCCTGGTATTGTCTCTTAGCATCCCTGACGATTTTGTAAGGATCATACCTAGAATTCATGTACAGGTAAGAGTCACCTGACTTGCACAAACTGACCTGAACGTCAGTGGAGGGTAAGTTTTCCAGTTCATCCAAGGTTTCTGGTTGGGGAACACTTGGATTAACTTCTTTGGCACACAGTCCTCCACACACTTAACTGATGAATTCTGTGATTGAACTGGCACACTCATTCCTGATGAAGGGCTCCTGCCCGAAGCGTTGATTTTCCTGCTCCTTGGTTGCTGCCTGACCTGCTGTGCTTTTCACCACCACTCCAATCTTGACTCTGATCTCCAGCATCTGCAGTCCTCACTTTCACCTATATTCATTTAGTGTCATAGACTGTAGAGTCCTATAGCACAGAGACAGGCCCTTTGGCCCAACCTGGTCCATGCCGACCAAAATGTCCGTCCACACTAACCCCATTTCCCTGCACTTGTCCTATATCCTTCTAACCCTTTCCTATTCGCATAATTGTCCAAATGCTTTTAAATGTTGTTAATGTACCCGCCTCAACCACTTCCGCTGGCAGCTCATTCCATATCGTACCACCCACTGTGTACAAAAGTTGCCCCTCGGGTTCCCTTTTATTCTTTCACCTCTAACCTTAAACTGATGCTCTCTAGCCCTCGGTTCACCAACCCTGGGACAAAGACAGTTCATTCACCCTATCCATGCCTCTCATGATCTTATACATGTTTCTAAAAACCCCTATTCAGTCTCCTACACTCTAAAGAAAAATATCCTAGCTTGTCCAACCTTCCCCTATAACTCAGACCATTGAGTCCTGGCAACATCCTTGTAAATTCTTTCTGCATTCTTTCCAGTTTAATAACATCCTTCCTATCGCAAGCTGACCACAACTGAACACAATAGAGGCACTACACGTTGGATGGGGTGCCAGTCACACGGGCTGCCTTGTCCTGGACAGTGTCAAGCTTTTTGTTTTGTGGGAGCTGCACTGGTCCAGGTAAGAGTATTCCATAATATTCCTAATTTGTTTCTTGTAGCTAGTAGAAAGACATTACGGAGTTCTTCATTGAAGGATTCCTAGTCTCTGAACCATTCTTCAAGCCATCATCAAAAACCATGTGTTCTGAGGAAGGGTCACTGGACCTGAAACATTAACTTTGATTTCTCTCCACAGATGCTGCCAGACCTGCTGAGCTTTTCCAGCAATTTCTGTTTTTTTTTGCTTATAGCCATCATAGTTTATATTCTGGTCTGGACTGTTGACAGTGAAGGATTTGCTGCTGGTTTTGCTATTAAATATCAAGGGGCAATTAGATTCTCTAATTGAAGGTGGTCATTTGTGGCAATTATGTGGCATGAATAGTACTTGTCCATTCTGAACCCAAGCCTGAGTATTGTCCAGCTCTTGCTGGATTTGAACACAGACTACATTAGTATCAGAGGGGGAGTTGTGGATGGTGCTGAACACTGTGCAATCATCCTATCTTGGTGTCAAGGGCAATTCCTCTCACTTCTTCCACTGACTTTGGATCTTTTTTCCATGTTTGGACCAAGGCTGTGGTGAGATCCTTGGTGAGTGGATTCCTCTAGGACCAATCTGACAATCACAGCACAGACTATTTCTTGATAACACTGTCAGCAACACTTTCTGTGACATACTGATGATTGACAGGAGACTAATGTAGTTGTAAAAGGCCACATTGGATTTGTCCTGTTTATTGTGTATTGGACGTTCCTGGGCAATTTTGCAAATTGCAATGTAGATGCCAGTGTTGTAATTGTATTGCAACATCTTGGCTGCTCATTCTTGAGCTAGTTCTTCAGTACTAGCACCAGAGTGTTGTCAGGGTACTTTGCAGTACAGTCAGTTTTGCTGTATTGCGATAGTTCTGTTCTCATGCAATCCTGTGTTATAAGAAATTCGCATAATAGCAGCACCAGTTAAGCTACTGGTGCCAGAATCGCATTATAGCCAACACATGCTTTAAAAGTTTGCACTATAGAAACAGTGTTCTCAAATTATCAATCGCATTATAGTGAATTTGTATTAATGAAACGTGCTTTGTAGCAGGACGGTTCATATCCAGTGCTGTGTCTTGATATCATGTGCAGTGAATTGAATTGGCTGGACCCTGGCATATCCAATGCTGAGGATCTCAGAAGGTTGAGATGGATTGTCCACATATCACATCTAGCTGAAGTTTGATGCTTCAGCCTTATACTTTACCCTGATGTGCTGGTCTCACCCATCACTGAGGCTGGGTATGCTTTTTGGCTTCCTCCACTGAGCTGTTGAATTTTTCTTTGCCATTGTACATTCACTGGCTTGCTGCCTCACTTTTGGCGCTGCCTGGTGCTGATCCTGGCATGCCCCATTGCAGTCCTCATTTAACCAATCATCATATTGATTCTTTCTGCATACCTTAAGGAAATTCCTCTAATAATGATTTTCTAAACATTCATGGAATAATCACTCTTAAACCCCATAGGACACAGCCTTGATTTGAACACTGTTCAGTTTTATATATGACATAATACTGCACTACACTCTTAAACCTAGCTAGTTTTTACATTGTTAAACACTTTACTGAGCTTTAATTGTAGCACATTTCTTCTGTAACTTCTCTCACAGACTCAGGCATGTCTTTATTGTATGTACAGGTAACTCAGAGTCTAGAAATGAACAAGGCTTCACAGAACATGTGAAGTTTACATGATTTTTCAATATACAGTGCTCAATATCATGCTAATATCTAATTATCATCTATCGAAGACCACTTTGTTCGAGTACATCGTCAATGTCAGACATAAATATTTTGGTCCCCTACTGCAAATAACTCAGCCTATTTTAACTAAATTCCTGAAGAAGGGCTAATGCCCGAAACGTCGATTCTCCTGTTCCTTGGATGTTGCCTGACCTGCTGCGCTTTTCCAGCAACACATTTTCAGCTCTGATCTCCAGCATCTGCAGTCCTCACTTTCTCCTCGTAAATCTTCTTAAACCAATCCGTTCCCCTCAGGGAGAATTTATTTCATCCTGATGCTACCGATGGCAAGAGCAGTACTGAAATTGTGAACTTGATGCGTCTCCTGGATCCTTCTAAATACTTGCCCTTGCCAGCTCAAGAAATGACTCTCTTCCAATCTGCAGTGATCTTTTTCCCCCATTTCCATGGGCCTGAACTCGCCAGTAGCCTGTCAGCTTATTGCCTTTACTCAAAAATCTGGCCTGGACTCTGTTAATGTCTAGGCAATCTATGAACATGTCCCTAAGTTTGGTTTCTGAAATTACACCATGCCCACAGTGATGAGTTTCTTCTTTCATTCATGAATGTGATCTGCAACAGTTGCCTTGGGCAATTTTATATGCTTTCATAGAACGTGGCTTCCAATGCACTCACAATCTTAGTTGTGCCAGAGTATGAGTCTAGCATCTGATTAATTTCGTAAGAGTCCATTACACTGCGGCTCACAGGCAACAGTGCATTGAAAACATTGGGCATCATCACTGTGAGGAAAATATTTATTTCATGTTCCCTCTTATCTTACTTGTTTTCAACTACATGTGGAACATTCATTATTTGCTAGCCCTGTCAATGGTTGAATTCCCCATTGTCATCAAATACATCTTAATACCATTTTATAGATAATTTGAATCAACTTAATTCAATGTGTTCTGTCACACCTCTGAAGTAGGTGTGGGGCTTGAACTCAAGTTTCTGGCTTATGAGTCAGGAAACTACCACTCTTCCACAAGAATTCCTTCAGACCGTTATATATAATTATGCTGACTACGTGAATGTGGTATGCACTAAGCGCAATCTTCAAATGGCAAAAACTTATCTCAAAACAACTTTTAGGAGTTCCAAAAATGTTTAATTGCTCATTTCTCAAATCAAATATGAACAGAAACTCCACCTTAGACTCACTTTTGCCATCGGTCTGTTGTATAATGCACAAATATATGCCCCGCTACAGGCAGCCATTATTGAGCTATCGCCATTTACACTTCTCGAATAGAGAGGGCAGCAAAGAGTAGTTCTGCACTCCATTGCATCCTCTGAGATTGCAGATATGCAAGCATCATATGCCTCGATGATTTTGGTTCGGGTAAGTTTGGTTTTGACTTGAAGACAGCGGAGTTTGAATCATTTCATCTCAGAGGGTGTACTCCTTGCAATACCTTTACAGAGACAAATGAGAGCATCTGCAAGACGAAAATCTTCCACCAACCTGGCCTGGCATTGTGGACCGAACCTCCGACCATCAAGGTCCATGGAGAGGCCTTAGGGAACGTTGCCCACTTCCAATACCTCTGAAGTGTCCTGTCGGCCAAAGCAGCCCTTGATGAAGAGATCCAGCATTGTCCCCAGTGTGCTAATGCAGCCTTCAGCTGCTCGAGGAAAAGGGTGTTCGAGAACAACAACATCAAATTCAACACCAAGCTCATGGTTTACAGAGGTATGGTGGTTCCTGCCCTCCTGTATGGCTCTGAGACGTGGAGTATCTACAGCAGAGACCTCAAGGCACTGTAGCAGTACTACCAATGCTACCTGCACAAGATCCTGCGAATCTGCTGGGAAGAAAGCCGCACCAACACCGGGGTACTTAACCAGGCCAACATCCCCAGCATCGAGGCACTGACCCCCCCCTTGATTGGCTGCAATGGGGCTGGGCACGTCGTCTGCATAACTGACACATGACTCCCCGAGCAGGTGCTGTACTCCCAGCTCCAAAAAAGCAGGAGAGCCCCAAGTGGACAGAGGTACCCTCAAAGCCTCATTGGCAAAGTGCGGCATTCCCACAGACGCCTGGGAAACACTGGCCCCAGACCTTCCAAAGTGGAGGAGGAGCATCCTGCAAAGCACCGAGCACCTTGAGACTTGCCGTCAGGAAAAAACAGAAGTCAGACCAAAACAGCGAAAAGAGACCTATGAACTTCTCACGACCACCTTCTGTCCAAGTTTAACAGAGCCTTACAGTAGACACATTGGTCTGTACAGCCACCTACGGACTCACCTTGCGTGTTGAAGAAAGTCATTCCCATCTGCAAGTAACTTCTAATGAATGAACGAATGACTATAACACAGCAATCTTTTCAGTATCAAGGTACACTTCAGTGAGACAAACAATTCCATGGCATACACATTCTTTACACCACAAGCAAGATATCAAGTCTACAGCTCTGGAGCTTTGAGCATGTGTGATCAATAGGAGAGCCTGGTGTCAGCAGACACCATCTTCGCTAATAAACATCCCAAGCCCAGAGGAGATGTGGAGCATAGGTGCAGCTTTGACACACAGGTAAAGTGGCATTGCTTCCCGAACATTTTGCAAACTTTTCACCTTGTGGAGGTACACTAGTTGAAAACCACTGAATCAGAAACCAAAGAATATGGAACAACGTTTTGATTTTATTCACATTACAATCAGGTCTAGATGGGATGAGAGATTAGGCCTACATTTGGAACGTTTTACTTAGTAAAGGAATATGTTGTGTTATGAGCGTGACTAAGACCAACACCAGTTGGAGTTTACATGTACCGCTCCATCCTAAATGAACACTAAGTGTCACCCAATCAGACCCAAGTGTTACATATCATTTGCAGAAGACAAGTGCATGACTTGTGATGAAGAGAACGTTTGTGGAATTCCTGTATTGGTGTGTCCAGTGAATTTGGTGATACATGAAGGGTGTGAAACTTTGTAGTATAAATTTATTATCAGGAATACAAATGGGTAATTATTTCAAGTTCAGTTTTGACTGTACAAGTAGACAGTATCCGAAATCCCAAAATCTGAAAAGCTCCAAAGTCTGAAGGTTTTTTTGTGAAGTTTTTTTTTCTCATTAACAAGGTTGTTTGGTGTGCAGTTTACCCAACTCCTTACCCACTCTCTGCGTGTCACTCAGATGGGATGTGGGGGAACGTGGTCTAGCATTGACAGGCATCAATTCTGTCTCAAAGCCCGTTTTGCTCAGTCTTCTCCTCCGGTAAGATTTTTAAAAATTTCATCATCAAACTGTCACTAATTCTGAAATTCGAACAATTCTGAATTCCAAAAGCCAGCTGGTCCTGAGCATTTTGACTAAAGGATTGTGCACATAATATTTCAATTGTTATCACTATAGTTGATGGGACTATTGGATAAATCATATTCCCAGAATAAAATCTGGCTTAATAAGTTTATGTATTTTCTTTCTGTTTAATGCATTAATGTCATAGTTAGTCACAAACATATTCACACAAGGCTTCAGATTTTCTTCAACAACCGATCAAGGTTATATTACACGGAAGAAGGAGTGACAAACTAGTTCTCTGAAGAGTGAAGGTAGTTAAAATGATCTTAAATCATACAGCAAAACAAATCCTTTGCATAAACTCAGGTCCTGAGAAATTACATCCTCATCACAACTGTTTAGAGTCCTACTCAACTAAATCCTGTCAGTTTCTTTGTCACAGACTATAGAGACAACTTGATGAGTTTTTTCAGATCAGCTGAAGTAAGCATTGCACAAATCTAAGAGCCTAAATTTTCTCAGTTTTAACAAGATGCAGATTTTTAACCAAACTCTGTTGGTTTGGAAGTTTCACGAACTAAGCTCTTCTGAAGATGTGACTAGTTCCTGAATCCTTATAGGGGAGAAACTGAACTTACTTCTAACTCAACATTGGTACCTTCTGACTGAAATGTACTAACAAAAACCTGCTCATTCTAGATTCTAACAAAAAGCCTTAACTGTTTAGCCTACCCTTTGTCAATCCAATAACGTTTCCATTGACACCACCGAGGTCTGTCATCACCAGCTTTATGACAAATGCTGGATGTAATCTCTCTTTGAGAAGGACTCACACATTTTAAGAAGAAAATCTTTCACATAAGTAATCAACCTCCATCTGCTCGTATTTTAAATCCCAAAAATGATATATACCTATAGACCTTTCATAAAATAGTTCATTTGAAATGAATAGATTAGATTCCATACAATGTGGAAACAGGCCCTTCAGCCCAACTAGTCCACACCAACCCTAGAAAGAGGAACCCACCCAGACCTATTCCCCATATTTACCCCTGACTAATGCACCTAACTCTACGGGCAAATTAGCATGGCCAATTCACCTAACCTGCACATTTTTGGACCATGGGAGGAAACCAGAGCACCTAGAAGGAACCCATGCAGATATGCGGAGAATGTGCAAACTCCCCACGGGCAGTCACCTGAGGCTGGAATTGAACCGGGGTCCCTGGTGCTGTGAGGCAGCAATGCTAACCACTGAGCCACCATGCCAAATTTGCAATCTTATTGTTTCTATAAATACTGGACATCAGCATCACAACTACATCTCTTATGATTTGAATTAAACATGGTAATTTGAATATCCTCCTTTACATTGGTACTCAATTTTATTCCTGATCTTTTAAAATTCTAGCATAGTGGTCAATATTTGACAATCTACACCAGGATAGAGTAAATGTTTTAAAGTGAGTTTGTCTCTTCAGGTTGTTCAGACCAGTCCTCCAGTTTTAAACAATATTCATCATCATGATAAACATTGCTGTACAATAAACATTTCTTGCCTACAATGTCCACATTCCATGTCCAAGTGTAAAAAAGCAAATTATTGTGGAATTTGACAAAGAGTCATAGAGTCATAGAGATGTACAGCATGGAAACAGACCCTTCGGTCAAAACCGTCCATACCGACCAGATATCCCAACCCAATCTCGTCCCACCTGCCAGCACCCGGCCCATATCCCTCCAAACCCTTCCTATGCATATACCCATCCTAATGCCTCTTAACTGTTGCAGTTGTACCATCCTCCACCACTTCCTCTGGCAGCTCATTCCATACACGCACAGCCTCTGCGTGAAAAAGTTGCCCCTTAGGTCACTTTTGTATCTTTCCCCTCTCACCCTAAACCTATGCCTTCTAGTTCTGGACTCCCCGACCCCAGGGAAAAGACTTTGCCTATTTACCCTATCCATGCCCCTCATAATTTTGTAAACCTCCATATGGTCACCTCTGAGCCACCGACACTCCAGGGAAAACAGCCCCAACCTGTTCAGCCTCTCCCTATAGCTCAAATCCTCCAACCCTGGCAACATCCTTGTAAATCTTTTCTGAACCCTTTCAAGTTTCACAACATCTTTCCCTAGACCGCAGGTAGATCACATCTTACCTCAGAGGCTTGTTTGTATATTCATTAAACCCAATCTCTCCAGTAGATGTTCAATAAATGTCAGAGGAAGGGAAGAGGAGAGAGCTTTCTCAACATATGCAACATTGTAAAACTGGTTCTTTTCTCCAGAGAGATTTTGATAGATTATGTAAGTGGCCAGTGCAGTATAATGAGGGAAAATATGAAGATATTCATTTTGGGAGAGAAGTAAACAAAAGTGGAATATTATTTAAATAAAAGAACTGCAGAAAGCTGCAAGACAAAGGGACATGGTGGTACTTGTGTACGAGACACCGAAAGCTAGCACCCAGGTGCAGCAGACAATACAGAATGCTAATGGAATATTGGCCCTTAATTCAAAGAGGTTGGAACATATGAATAGGGAAATCTCCCTGCAACTGTACAAGGTGATCGTGAGACCACGTTTGGAGCACTGTGAGCAATTTTGGTCTCATCATTGAAGGAAAAATATAATTTCATTGGAGACAGTTCAGACAAGGTTCACCAGGATGATACATGGTATGGAGAGATGGTCTTTTGAGCAAGGGGTAGATAGATTGACAGGCTACTCACTGCAGAGTTTAGAAGAATGAGAGGTGATCTATTGGAATATAGAGGATTCTGAAGGGGCTTGACAGGGTAAATTCTGAGAATGTTTCCTCTCATGGAAGAGTCTAGGACCAGACAGCATAGTCTCCGAATTAAGGCTGTTATGGACCAGACAAGACCCCCTGAGAGAAGATATTTTAGGAAGGTAGCCTAGACCTTGACATTTTCTTTTTTTTAACATAAATGTAATGTGCTGTGTTCCAGATGCAATGCTACTTGACATTAAGCCAAACACAATTTATTTAAACTCTATAGTTGAAATACACCCAAAGAAAGAGGAATTTAGAATAACTTAACTCTGGCGGAAAATTAACCGAATAATATATCAGTAACCATTACTAATTAACTGTACCAATATAGTAACATCCCATAAACACACCCCTTGGCAAAAAGGCAAATTCAGACACAGATTCTCACATGCAATTCTCCAATCCAGGAGGAAAAAAAGCATCAAGAGAAGATTCAGAGAGAATGACAGCTAGGAGACATTTACTGAAGCTTCCTGCTCTGTTGAGACCCCACCAGCTTTCTGGTATTATTGACAAACCAAAACCCAGAAATCCTGATCTGTGAGAGCTGGCCACATCCATTCAGACTGTTGTTAAAAAAAACCCAAGGCCTCCCAAGGTGTTTACTCAAGTGGTCTTCATTAGCCAACTCGGTACCTCTCGTTCAATCCCTCTCGTAAAAAAAAACTAGGACAAGATAACCTCTTACAGTCACAGCGTTATCACAAGGGACATCCATTTAAGACTGAGATGAGGATGGAATTTCTTCTCTGAGGGAAGAATTTCCTCTCTGATATTTGAGGGTCTTTGAAACTCCTTGCCACAAAGTTGTGGAGGCAGAGTCTTTGTGTTGAGGCTGAGATATATAAATTCTTGATCAATCGAAGAATCAAGGGTTGCAGGGAAAATACAGGAAAATAGATGTGAAGAATGTCACATCAGCCATGATCCTATTGAATGGCAGAACAGGCTTGAGGGGCTGAGTAGCCTCCTCCTATTTATAGTTCTTATGGTCTTATGGCCCTGAATTACTTTCAATGTTATGTATATCCTGACTTTACAGCAATGTATTCAGAGTCAATGTTTAAAATAGGTACGTCTGTTCAGCTAGATCAGACCAGACCTCCAGTTTCAAACAGTACATTTTGCTTATCTGAAAAGCATTTGCTTAAACGTGCTTCCAAAATTTGTTTCACATAATGTGCCTTGCCCACCGCGGCTGGATAAATAAATTACTGGTACGGCCCGAGTAGTGAGTGCATTCTTGATTTGAAAGTATAAATGAAGCAAAGTTTCCCATCATTAGCTTAGGTTTTTGTAAAATTATTCTTGGGGAAATGAGAAAGTTCGGAGAAAATTTCACAACATGCGAGAAAAGCCTCAGTGAGGTCGATACTTGTTCTATTAACAGTGATTATTTTAAAATTTCAATTATTTGCCAGCAAAGAATAATTATTTTTGCTTTCCATGAAAATGAAATGAGGCAGGAAAATTGGAATAACCAAAGATAGACTTTTAAGACTGATGAAGATTTTAAACGAAACAAACACATTTAGAAGCTCAAGAATATCTTTCAAGCTAATTTTAATTCAGTGTAAAATATTTAAAGTTTCCTATTCATGTTGAATCACAAACTGTAGTTTTGGCGTGAAAAGTTCACTTGCTAAGGAAAGGAATGGAAGCTTTGGAAAATTTGAGTGATCAGTTGTGTTTAAGGCTTGATAGATTATTGTGAACCCGAACAGTGAGAAATTCTCACTTATGATTAACTTTTCATTTCAACAAATAAAGGCAGGAAGCCACAGTTAAGGCAGGACGTTTGATTCCTGATCACTATTGATAGGACCCATTTTTTATCAAGTTGTTTATAACACAGAATATACTGATACTTGAATGAAAAATATCTAGAACTTTTGAGAGAGTTCACAAAATTAGTTAGAAGTACAGAAGCCCTGGACAATAAGAGCAATTTGTGCATTTTTCATGGATGTCTGTTGATCTTCTCTGGAAATATGTTATTAACGAGTGACCCACTATTTAAATATCACTTGCTCACTGTCCAGTGAATCAACTCAAACGTGCCAAGTGAGATTTTGACAGTCAAATAGTTTGTGTGACTGGAGATTTATATCAGTCCATCTGGGTAAGTGCAGTGATATCCCTTCCTTAAAATGGGCATTTATGAGCCAGTGGGATTAATCAACAATGGAACAACTTCATGATCACTTTGATACTAACTTTTGGCTTTCTGATTTTAGTTGACAGGTTTAATTTCTGAATTCAGTTCAATGACTCATCCCCAAATATATCGGCAATGGTAAACCCAGATTGAATATTGGCATAGCAAATTGGTTTGTTGTCATTTGGTTTTACTTTAATAAATCATAAAATGAAACATCTTGCTCCGATAGCTTCTGTTAATAGGTCGTATGCAAAGTACATTTGGTCATGTTTAAAAAGAGTCCATTCCTGTTATTAAACTGAATACAGACACAAAGCTCCTTTAACTCAGATTATTTTGAGGATTATTGACATCACCTTTCTCTTTGTTGAGATACCTTGCTCTAAGAAGCCATTGTTGATCATGGACTGCCATTGAATTGGTCCATGTTTCTGCTTGATCAAGTACTATAGTGGGTTCCATTGCTTCTGTAGTATGTCTGACCAAGAAATTCCCAACCTTACATTAAGTGCATTGGAGAAGTTGATAATCAACCTGCTTGACCATGTTATGAATGTAACCCCTCATGACTATCTAGTCCTGAAGTGGGACTTGAACCTCTGGCTGAGAGATCATGACATCAACACTGCCTCCTCGTTTAACCTGTATAAACTGTTGTTCAATTGAGGATATGTTCATGTTATTATATTAGGTGCACTTCTACTCAGATTTTGTTCTGGGCATTTTGGCCTCAGTGAAAATGAATCGAACTGATTGGTGTAAGCTGTTTGCTGAAGTATTAAAATTGTCTAATCTTGGCTGAAACAGAAACCCAGAGCAGCTTATTGGTACTTCACAAGGAGCACCCACCCCTCACAACTCCACTTCCCACAGATCCCCTGTAAGGGCATGAGCAAGTCCTGATTGAGACTTCCAACATAACTGTGGCACAGCATGCTCAGTGCAAACCCAGACCACTCAATTCTTCCTGGGGACTTATACACTGACCACAATCTCCAATCTCCTTTTGCTCACATTAGAGATGAGTAAGAACTAATGTTGTAAACACTCCCAGAAAAGGTGATGCCATCAAGTGACTTGTTCTCCTCTTCCCTCTCTGCCATCCACTTTTAAGTAACAGTATCATAGAAATATTTAAATACTTGTCGAACATGGCTTCCTTGAGGCCATTTTCAGATTTATTATGGGATGAGGGCATCACCAACAGGCTCAGCATTTTTTGTCTATCCTGAATTGCCGAAAAGTGATGCTGGGCCTTCTGATGCTAATTGAGTGACTCCCTGAGCCAGTTATAAAAGTAGTTTACAGTAGTTGGGGGGTAATGTGATGGCCTAGTGGTATTATCACTCACCTATTTATCCAGAGACCAACGTAATGCCTTGAGGACCAAGGTTCGAATCCTACTGTAGCAGTTGATGAAATCTAATTTCAATGAAAATTAGAGTATAATGATGATCATGATACCATTGCCAATTGTCAGAAAAAGCCCATTTGGGAGAAAGTGAGCATTGCAGATGCTGGAGATCAGAGTCACAAAGTGTGGCAATGGAAAGGCACAGCCGGTCAGGCAGCATCTGAGGAGCAAGAGAGTTGATGTTTCGGGCATAAGCCCTGCAAGCCCAGCTGGTTTACTAATGTCCTATAAGGAAGGAAATCTGCCATCCTTACCCAGTCTGACCTACATGTGACTCCAGACCCATAAGAATGTGGTTGACTCTCAATTGGGCAGTTAGGGATGGGCAATAGACATGCCCCAATAAAAACAGAAACCACATTGCTGTGGGGTTGGAGTCAGAGAGAGGGCAGAGTGGGTTTCATTGCCCTGAAATCATTTACAGATCAGTTTTACACTAGCTTTGTGCTCAGTGTGTACTGGAGTTTTACGTGTACAGTGCTCAGGAAGGATTCAGTGGCCCTGGCTTTCACTGAGCTAGCTGTGTCAGAGTTGCGTTGGGAGTCTCGATCTGCCTTTTTCTAGTGAGATAAGTGTTCTGTAGTGCCATTTAAAGTTAGTCCTGCTCTTTAAATGGCTGCATAATCAATTTTATCTTTGATTTACAACCAGAGGAGAATCAGATCCCCTCCAGCTTGCGCTGCGATCAATGAAGTTGAGCTGAGCGCCCAGAAACAAATTGGGGTGGCGTGGTGGCTCATTGGTTAGCACTGCTGTCTCACAGCTCCAGGGACCTGGGTTCAATTCCATCCCTGGATGACTGTCTGTGTGAGTGTGCTATGGTTTTCTCCCACAGTCTAGTGTGTACAGGTTTGGTGGATTGGCCACAGGAAATGCAGAGTTACAGGGATAGGGGTAGGTCTGAGCGGGATACTGTACAGAGAGGTAGTGTGGGCGCGATGGGCCGAATAGCCTGCTTCCACACTGTAGGAGTTCTTTTCTCTGAATCACATATTCAGTCAGCAGAACACTAAATTAACCTCACAATATCTTGCAAACTATGTATAGGAACATCCTTACCTACCCGATTGAATTGTATGACAATGACTGGTGTTTGCAGCTTGTTTCCATTTAGATGCTCCCCTTTAAGGCTGTGAAAAATGAAATAATTATTCCTTGCTCTCATTGCATTTAAGTTTATTCAATTTCACATTCCAGCTTTGAACAGTTTCTTTCTCCTGCCTTGTTTGGAGATAGGGCCAATATTTACATGCCTTAGCTGATTTTTTTACCACCCAAGCGTAGAGAGATGCTGGTGCTAATCAGACAAGAGAATTATCAGCTTGTTTTCATCCAGCCATGTCATCCCCCAATTCATTTGCTGCTCTTTGTTTTAAAAACATGATTATCTTCATTGGAATAGATTTGCTGAAGCGCTCGCAAAGGCTTGCTTCTGTTTGAGAAGCTGTGTGGATCGCGGAACACATTTTAACAAAGTTGGCAACTCTATAAAGTGCAGCCGTTCATTGTGGACATCGAGTTGGCTTTGTTACAGCAAAAGGCTGGGGAGACGTGTGTCTCAGGCTGCTGTTACACAATAGAAGTGCAGCTGACTCTGAACTTGTTGGCGTCCCTCTGTCAGCCTGCACTCCATGGGCAAAATAAGCCAGTGAAAGGCAAGCCCCTCCAGTTTAATCATTCTGGATAAAGGAAGCCTGCTTTACTGAGGCAGTACAACAGCCTGGTCATGTACTCCATGTACAGGAGTTTACTTGTGGAGGCTTTGTGCGCAATTCTGGTCTCCCTCCGATTGGAAGGATGTTGTGAAACTTGAAAATGTTCAGAAAAAATTTACAAGGATGTTGCCAGGGTTGTAGGATTTGAACGACAGGGAGAGAGTGAGTAGGCTGGGGCTGTTTTCCCTGCAGCATCGGAGGCTGAGAGGTGTTCTTATAGAGGTTTTCTCCGGAGGAAGGGGGTGGGGGGAGGGGTTGGAATCCAGACTAGAGAGCATAGATTTAGGATGACAGGAGGAAAATTAAAAAGGGATCTAACTGGCAACCTTTTCACACAGAGGGTGGTGTGTTATGGAATGAGCTGCCACAGCAATTGGTGGAGGCTGGTACAATTACAACATTTAAAACATCTGGATGGGTATATGAATAGGAAGGGTTTAGAGGGATATGGGCCAAGTGCTGGCAAATGGGACAAGATCACATTAGGATATTTAGTTGGCATGGACGAGTTGGACCAATGGGTCTGTTTCTGTGCTGTGCATCTCTATGATTCTATGACTCCACTGTTCCAAAATGAGATACACTCAAATTATGTTTTTTTGAGAACCCCCCAGACCAAGCTACATATCCCCTCTCAACTCCTCCACTGTTTTTTCTTTGCCTAATGCTGGCTGCTTACATCTATATTGCTAAGGCTTAAAAGGCTCTGGAGAACTTTCTATTACTGCACGTCTACCAAATTATTACAAGTGTTGTTAATATCATACTAGGCGGCACGGTGGCACAGTGGTTAGCACTGCTGCCTCACAGCGCCAGAGACCCGGGTTCAATTCCCGCCTCAGGCGACTGACTGTGTGGAGTTTGCACATTCTCCCCGTGTCTGCGTGGGGTTTCCTCCGGGTGCTCCGGTTTCCTCCCACAGTCCAAAGATGTGCAGGGTCAGGTGAATTGGCCATACTAAATTGCCTGTAGTGTTAGGTAAGGGGTAAATGTAGGGGTATGGGTGGGTTTCGCTTCGGCGGGTTGGTGTGGACTTGTTGGGCTGAAGGGCCTGTTTCCACACTGTAATCTAATCTAATCTAGACTAATAACCCAGAGAATAAGTGTTCAAGTTCCACTACTGCAGCTTGAAAATATTGACGCATGATTGAAAATCTGGGAGGAAAGGGCTGATGTCAGTGAAGTGCCACTGAAATGATCAAATTGGGACATTTAATTACATAGAACATGGAGCATTACAGCGCAGTACAGGCCCTTCAGCCCTCGATGTTGCACCAACCTGTGAAACCAATCTGAATTGAATTGAATTTATTATCTCGTGTACTGGGGCACAGTGAAAAGCTTTGTCTTGCCAACAATACAGGCAGATCATATAGGTAAATAGCATAGATAAGTAAATAATAGGTAAACAGTGGCAAAACCAAAACACAGTTACAGGCGAATGCTAAGAGTTTGTGAGTCCATTCAGTATTCTAACAACAGTAGGGTAGAAACTGTTTCGAAGCCGACTGGTACATGTGTTCAGGCTTCTGTACCTTCTCCCCGATGGTTTAGGTTGTCGAAAAGTATTGTCAGGGTGGGATGGATCTTTGAGAATGCTGGCGGCCTTTCCTTGACAGCGGGCCTGGTACACGGATTCTATAGATGGGAGGTTGGCCTTTGTGATTGTCCGGGCTGAGTTCACTACTCTCTGTAACCGTCTCCGATCTTGAATGGTACAGTTGCCATACCAGGTAGTGATACATCCAGACAGAATGCTCTCAATGGCACTCCAATAAAGTTGACAAGGGTATTCGCCATCATGCCAAATTTTCTCTGCTCCTTGAGAAGCCCACACTATGCCATTATCATCCATATGTTTATCCAATGACCATCACTATTCCATTATCATCCATATGTTCATCCAATGACTATTTAAATGCCCCTAATGTTGGCGAGTCTACAACTGTTGCAGGCAGAGCTTTCCAAGCCCTTACCTATTCTCTTAGTAAAGAGCCTACCTCTGACATCTGTCCTATATCTTAGCGAGTTTTGAAAAGATTTGTAGCTCAGGTTGAGGTTCTGGATGTAGGTTTGCTCGCTGAGCTGGAAGGTTCATTTTCAAATGTTTCGTCACCCTACTAGGTAACATCATCAGTGAGCCTCCAGATGAAGCACTGCTGGTGTTTCCTGTTTTCTATTTAAATGTTTGGGTTTCCTTAGGTTGGTGGTGTCATTTCCTGTTCTTTTTCTCAGCGGGTGGTAAATGGGATCCAAGTCAAAGTGTTTGTTGATAGAGTTCCAGTTGGAATGCCATGCTTCTAGGAATTCTCGTGCATGACTCTGTTTGGCTTGTCCTAGGATGGATGTGTTGTCCCAGTCGAAAGGTGTCCTTCCTTATCTGTATGTGAGGATACTAGTGAGACAGGGTCATGTCCTATATCTATCACCTCTCAATTTAAAGCAATGTCTCCTCATGGCAGCCATCACTATCTGAGGAAAAAGGCTCTCACTGTCCACCCTATCTTAATCCTCTGATCATCTTGTTTGTCTCTATTAAGTCAACTCCCAACCTTTTACTCTCTAATGAAAACAGCCCCAAGTCCCTCAGCCTTTCCTCGTGAGACCTTCCCTTCATACCAGGCAACATCCTGGTAAATCTGCTCTGCACCATTTCCAAAGCTTCCACATCCTTCCTATCATGCAGCGACCAGAACTGTATGCAATACTCCAAGTGCGGCTGCACCGGAGTTTTGTATAGCTGCAGCATGGCTTCATGGCTCCAAGATTCAATCCCACTACCATTAAAAGCTAACACACTGTATGCCTTCTTAACAATCCTATCAACCTCGATGGCAACTTTCAGGGATGTATGCACATGCACACCGAGATCGCTCTGCTTAATTACATTAAAGATGCAATGTAAATTGTTGTTGCTTACCTGAACCACTATGAAGACAGATTAAAACTCAGCCTCACTTACTCTCATACTCTGTTAAGACTTTCTTGTGAAGCAAGATCCCAATAACAGCAGAGCATCTAATCTGGTGGTATCAAAGGCTTCAGGAGAGAGAAGTAGGGAAGCACACCAGTGAATCTGGTCATCAGGATAACTTAGAAGTATTAGAATATAAATAAGATACCAAATGAGGGAGTTTAAATAAAAGCTTAATTATTTCTGGCCATGGAAATATTGAATTAAGTTTTTTGTACAACGTGTCTTTACTGAGTCACTGCGCCAAGTCATAGTGTCATAGAGATGTACAGCATGGAAACAAACCCCTCGATCCAACCTGTCCAAGCCAACCGGATATCCCAACCCAATCTAGTCCCATCTGCCAGCACCTGACCCATATCCCTCCAAACCCTTCCTATTCATATACCCATCCAAATGCCTTTTAAATGCTGTAATTGTACCAGCCTCCACCACTTCCTCTGGCAGCTCATTGCATATACGCACCACACTCTGTGTGAAAAGGTTGCCCATTAGATCCCTTTTATATCTTTCCCCTCTTACCCTAAACCTCTGCCATCTAGTTCTGGACTCCCCCACTCCAGGGAAAAGACATTGTCTATTTATCCTATCCCTGATTCATGTAGCTTTCCAACACTAGCCGTTCAGTTCTTATGTAAACATTTACAGCCTTTAAATACAAATTTTGTTCTGCCAAAATTTAAAATATCTGTGGAAGGCTTCAATGGAGGAATATTTTCTCCATTATTTCCCACAATCATAAATATATCTAATAATTGCAATAACTGGTGAGTAAATTCCCATAATTAATAGAATCAAATGGTTAAGGGAGGGTACCAAAGCAATCATTTAATAGACTGTGGTGCTAATTCTAGGTACAATCTGGAAACATGTTTGGCCACGTCACATTTATTTTCTCTTTCCTCTTCTGTAAAAAAAATGCTTCCTTTCAAATTTATGTCCAAATATTGCTTTCCCATACAGTTCAGTTTAATTCTTCCTAGACAGCTTTGCAGTCCTTCAGCCTATGTCTTGGTTTTGCAGCTCTAAAGCCTAGCTGATCTTTGTTGAAAGTGACCAGTTATTTAGCTGATTCCTGGGTCTCGTTTATTTGTGCTCTGCTGCTTTTGACAGTTCTCCAAGCCACTGCACATCTTCCCTTTTAGAAACAGGATCACTTCAACAACTCCTCGCCCTTCTACATTTCTTCCTGCAGTCTGGAATCTGCCAAAGTCAGATGTCAGAGTAGCAGCCTTCAAGCTTACTGGCCTTTAACCGGCAGCTGTTAGGAATGTTGCCTGAAAATTAGCTGCTAATTCAAACATGCTAGTAGCATATTGTTAATTAGCGGCATGAGGCATCTTGTGGTTTTCCTGTCCTCAGCGTTATAACTGAGGAATGTACATGTGTTTTATTTGAGACAATATGATTACAATCACGATTACTGTCCAACTCTGCAAACACTACTCTTCATATGTAGATTTGAGCAGCACTTCAAACTCAGACTTTCCTTTTCAACCTGGAATTGAGGTTTTAAACCTGTTTTGCTAATTTTTGATACTGTGATTTTGTTTCCTTTTAAGAAAAAAACAAGGTCAAACAAAATGCTGACAAGAAGACGTCAATTGTACTTTTCAGTTTGAGTTGAGTTATGTAAAACTAAAGTCTGTCTCAGAATAACAGAAGACCATGGGATGTGAAAAAAGTTGGAAGCTTTTGAGAACAATGAGTTAGATTAGGAGTCTTCAACATAGACTGGATGGAACCCATCATGTTTGAAAGTTGAAAGGAACAAAGGAAGAAAGTTCAGAGGAATGCAGACCTTAAATGAAGTGAAATAGTCAAGAAACGTTGCAGCGAGGATTATAAAGGGCAATCCAGAGAGGATTGCTCGTCAGACTCTCGTTATTCATGTTGTGTCCTGTATAGAAATTTCCCAAGGGAGCAATATTGGACAGATGTAACCTCCACAATAAATCCAGTGGTCTTAAGACTGAAGTGACATTTAAAGTGACTGGTTCATTTTCCCCAAAACTCTCACATCTCACCTGGTCTTGCACTATTTAATTCAAACATTTTGGGCAAGTCACAACTGCTTCTAAGAAGACATTTTCAATGTTGTTCCATTTCAAGTTTATTCAGCTTAAATGCAGAAGTGACTTTTGTTATTCCTCAATTAAAGTATATAGTAAAACGAGATGGTTCCCATGATTTTGGAAGATGAGCAGAAGATAATGTCCTTCCAAAGGATGGTGGGATCACCTTGGACATATATGAGATTATACCACCTCAAATGTTGACTGAAAAGGATCCAGTGGATGACCATTTATCACTGAGCTTTTTTGGTAGTGCACAATCTGAGTATTGCTTTAAGAAAAATTGACATATTTTGTTGAGGATTTTCATCTTGCACTCAACAGGATATTTGCAAAGACATCAATATGAAGGGTAACATTGTTTAATGCTGCACAAGAAGACCTACATTGTTGGTTGAAAATGGACTCTGATTAGTAGAAGTATTGCCATGAAGAATGCAGCAGTTAATGATGACTGACAGTTAACTGCTAGGCTTTAGATTTAAACAAACAGATTGACTGGTCAAGATGTTGCCTTGAGGAATGGATTACACCCATTTTGTCAAGTTGGAAAGTTTATATTCTTTCTGTCTACAAAGAACAGAGCTCTATGTATTCATCTATGTACATACTTTCCAGTATGCACAACTGTAGCATATCAATCTTAAACCCAGTTGTTAGCATAAACCTGTGAAGTCCTCCAGATCATAACAGCTTGAGTCGATGAATTACCTGAGTGTCATGTTGGCAGATGCAGGAGCCTAGTTTCCACAGATCAAGATTCCACAAGTGATGCTGAGCTGAACAAACAGTCAACTTTGGTTTCAGTGATTTTAGCTGGAATCACGAAGTAATCAGTAGTCAGGAAAGATAACAAACATTTTAAATCCATAACTTTAACAGCCAGCACAGGGAATTCTGTCTTGGGTTAGACATTTTCTTTAAGAGCAAGCTACACTGGAGCTCTGCAATGGAGAAACATTGTCAAACCAACTCCTAAATTTAATTCATTCAGGGGAAGTGGGCATTACAAGGCAGGCCATCATTTATTCCCCTCTCCGACTTGCCCTTGAGAAGGTGATGATGAGCTGCCTTCTTGAACTACTGCAGTCCGTGTGCTGTAGATTTACCTGAAATTCTGTTAGAAAGCAAGTACCAGGATTTTGACTCCACGACACTTAAGAACGGTTACTACTGAGGTATATTTATATTATTATATAATATGACAAGGCTGTAGAAAAGTAAAATATATTATTGCAGGTTTGTACATTAAAGTTTAGGTATGCACTTTGTAATTATTAACTCCAAAATTTATTACCCATGGTATGTGCAGTCATTCAATTAGCTCCAGTCTGATAATTTCAGATATTTCTACCTGTTACTGTAGCAATCCAATCTTCAATATTAAAGGGGCACTGCATTTTGACTACATGAAGAAGATCTTGGAGAACTTTTATCAAGAAACTCAAGAGCCGATGACATGGAATGCGTTCTCTCAAATACCTATAAAAACAGTGCCCATTTAACTATCTAAATCAATGTTTCTTTGCATACTGCATGCATTAAAGATCCAGTGAGGTGTAACAATGTGACGCCATGTTTTAATTTAATTTTGAATAGATTGTTTATTACCATTTTCCAAAAAAAGGCACCATATTCAATTAGCAATCACACAGAAACCAAACATTGGCTTGGATTCAAAAACAATTGGTTTACAATGACTGTTAGTCTATGATTATTTCTTGACCTCACAATTTCCAAAACTGTTATGTATTTTTCCTACAAGAACTTCAGGGCATGTGGATGTCATTGGCTGAGCCAGCATTTTATTGTTCATTCCTAGCTGCCCTTGAGAAGGTGGTGGTCAGTTTCCTTCTGAACTGCTGCTGTCCATTTGGAAGGGAGCTCCAGGAGTTTGACCCAGCGACACTAAAGGAATGGCAATATTTCCAAGTTAGGATGGTGAGTGGCTTGGAGGGGAACTTACAGGAGGTGGTGTTCCCATAT
Organism: Chiloscyllium plagiosum; assembly: GCF_004010195.1. Taxonomy (NCBI): domain Eukaryota; kingdom Metazoa; phylum Chordata; class Chondrichthyes; order Orectolobiformes; family Hemiscylliidae; genus Chiloscyllium; species Chiloscyllium plagiosum. The sequence continues at coordinate 8,864,310 of NC_057728.1, forward strand.
ATCTGCTGCCCTTGTCAATCTGGATGATAGCAGTCATGGGTTCAGAAGGTATTGGCCAAGGAGCCTTGGCGAATTCCTGCAGTGCACCTTGTAGATGGTATACATTGTCGCTACTGAGCACCAGGGACAAACAGTTTGAATTACCAGTCAAGTAGGTGGATTTTATTTCAGCAATTAACTACTTTAATGACAAGTTTCCATGGAGGGGTAAAGCTATCAGAGGGACTGGGCTTTTAGAGGCAGGTATGCACATTTCAGCTTAACATTTCAGTATGGGAATTTCACTGATAAAGATAAATGAAGAGAAGAGAGAGCACACTTGGTTTCTCAGTAGATAAGTGTTGTACAAGGCTTAATTCTACAGTCAATGGACAGGGAGGAAACCTATGCATAAGTATCAGCATAGTCTCTGGAGGGGCTCTCGAAGGGCTTATGCCTGAAACACCGAATCTCCTGTGCCTCAGATGCTGCCTGACCTGCTGTGCTTTTCCAGCACCACACTCTCGACTCTGATCTCCAGCATCTGCAGTCCTCACTTTCTCCTAGTTGATTTTAACCTCACTGCGAAGCTTCTTCCAAGGATGCCTACCTTGAAGAAGGTAAAACAATCACACAACACCAAGTTATAGTCCAACAGATTTAATTGGAAGCACTAGCTTTCGGAGCACTGCTCCTTCTTCAGGTGGTTATGAGTATCCAAATCATACCTTGAAGATGTTCTCCTCCTCTCTCTACAAAGATCTCAGTGAGTTCCTCTCTCATTCTACGCCCCCCACCCCCAAGTTGTCTCCTGAAGGGGCTAACGCCCAAAACATCAATTTCCCTGCTCCTCGGATGCTGCCTGACCTGCTATGCTTTTCCAGCACCACACTCTCAACTCTGTAGGGGCACCCATCTAAAGCAGATAATGTGCAGTTCTTGTAGGAAAAGTACATAACAGCTTTGGAAATTATGAGGTCAGGAAATAATCATAGACTGACTCTGACAGTCATTGCAAGCCAGTTGCTTTTGGACCCAAGCCAATGTTTGGTTTCTGTGTGATTGTTAATTGAATATGGTTACTCACTCATAAAATCTGTACGTTGCTTCTCCATGACATGAGCACGGTTCAATGATGAGATGCCCCAATTTAAAAGAACAGTTTGAAAGTAGGTGTCTCTGCAGTCACCTATAGAAAGGTCATTATATTTGAAAATAACGATGTCCTGTTGCTACTCGTGTAATGTCGAATATTTTGGACTATTTTTAAAATTAAAACAATGGCTTCAACTATTACATGGATACTATTTTTGAGGGGCTGAAATTTGTGCTACAGTGCAAAATACCATATCATTAGCAGATGCCCAATTGATCTCGAAATAAACAAAGAAAAACCCACAAAAGATGGTTGTCACCTGACTTTGACCTGATGTGTCTTAAACTTTTTGCACCAAATTCTTCAATTTCCCTCCATTTTCTTTCATCTATTGTTGTTTTATTTTTTCAAACTAACAAACTAACTAAAAAAAATTTTTCTCATTGCAACATTTATTCACAATAACACCTTTATTCACAAATGTTGCTCTGTTATCTGTGAAGGACTAGCGTCGACCTTTACTTGTGACATATGGAAAATTCTAGATTCTTTGGCCAAAAATAAGGGATTGACTTTTACATGAGCCCGACTATTAGTCGAGTATATACGGTAAACTTCATTCAGTTATTTACTTCTGGGTGGGAGAGAAGGCTGCGGTACCACAATTAACCTGATGGGTAGAATATTCTGCCAGAGCTGGCAAAATGGGCAGCAGGATGGGCATTTATTGGATGGGGTGGTTGCACTATCACCAGCTGTCCTGATCACTATCCTGCCCCACTCTCATTTGGGGCCTTTACACAGAGAGTCTCACTTTGCCATCACTGGATTAGCCCAGCTACAGGTTAACTCTGACGGTGTATGAGGAACCATCGTTCAGAGCTTTTCCTTGGCAAATGCCATTCATTCACATGGATGCAATCTTACGGGATTTCCTCAGTGATCATTGCCAATATTCCAGCTGTGCCCATTGTATGCGTGCTCAAAACCAATTTCACCCATTATCTACACATCTCACCAACTTGACACAATCAAGTCCAATTTTGCGAGCAATTTATCACAATGGGGTCGGGGTTTGCTCCTCAATCAAAGGAAATCCACGTCAAGGAAATCAAGGGGCCGGACATCAAATCCGGGGGTGTCCATTGGAAGCTATTCTTCTCACCTTGATTCAGAGCACCCCACTCCCACACCCCACCATCACTTACCATCATTCTGGGGCTCAGGAGGGATGCAAAACTGTCAGCAGCTATGGTTACCTCAGTGGTGCTGCTGAGGGAAAGAGCTACTGCCTCTGATTGGCCAGCAGCTGTATCTAGGCAGGGCTTGTGGGAAGGAGTTTCGATTCCAAGGGGAGGCTGGTGACCTCGCCACCTACTGGTTGGCCTGTGGTTCAGCAGGCTGGCCCCAGAAAAAGCAGCGTGGGTGTCTCGCTGGTTCTTTAGCTGGCATTTTGAGACACTTGACCTCACAACAAGATTCTGTCCAATGTTATGAACATTGTTATATCTTTCTCCCCCAGTCCCTGTGATCCTGGAAGTCTGTCTTTGTACATCCAACCGTTGCAATAGATCCGCCCTACCATAAAAACGAAGGGGCCTTAGTCTCTTTTGAAGGTCAATGTGCCTTCAACTCTGCATCATTTTCACATTGCAAGCATTTGGTTTTGTTCAGTAAAGTTCCTTTGTTTCAGTTGGTATTCATGTGGAGACAGAATTGAGTCCCCTCGCTTCAAGCCATCCAGAAAATGGGAGTCACGTACAAGACAGAATATAGTTAACCCTGCAATCACCCAGCCTTCTCTCTCTCCTCAATAACAGAGTCACACTATAGTAACCCATTACATCAGAAAAAAGAATTGACTTGCTTTATTCCAATAATTAACAGATTATAATTGCTGTCTTTGTCTGCTTTTTACATTTTAAGGATTGCAGTGAACCAAATGATGGCTGGGACGGTGGCTCAGTGGTTATCACTGTTGCCTCACCACGCCATGGGACCTGGGTTCGATTCCAGCCTTGGATGACCGTGCAACTCCATACAGGCATTCTCCCCGTGTCTGCAAGGTTTCCTCTGGGTGCTCCGGTTTCCTCCAGCAGTCCAGAGGTGTGCAGGTTATGGGGATAGGGTAGGAGACTGAGTCTGGGTGGGTGCTCTTTGGAGGGTCAGTGCAGACTCAATGGGCTGAATGGCCTCTTTCCCCATCCTAGGGATTTTACGATGCTGTGAATGACCACAAGCGCAGAGTGCAAACTGGAGCCTGCTGTATTATTCAGATAAATCATACAACTGGCTGACAGCTTGAAAACATGGAGGTCATGTTGGTGGGGGTGGTGGTGGTGAAGAATGGACAGGGAAATGGAGGGGTGAGTGGGATATAATGGAGGTGGGGAGGTCAGAAATAACCATTTACGTCAGTGTATTCCAAAAACTGAAGGTCTGCATTTTCTGATAACCCTGTGACCCCAAATGTAGACAGACTAACCTTTCACACTTTGAGGATGTAAGTTTGGATGGAAAGCAGATTGACAGAATTAAAATTTACCCTTTCGCAGGTCAGAAACCCTTGGTGAGCTAGGTTCATGGAGTTTGAGACCAGAGATTAATGAGACTTGAACATGCACATAACCTTGCTCTGAGGTCATATTGATAGCTGGTTCACAAAAACTAAACGCTTGCAAATGGTCCCCTTGAGACCTGGCAGCCTGCCTTGTGAAGTTCAGTCCTATTCTATACCACAGTATCTCCACCACTTCTCTGGCTTATTCACCACTTTTCTGCTTGTCTTGCATACAGTCTTTCCTCAGCTGATCATTGGTAAGATTAAGACTGTCATAATTGCCTCCCATCTCAAACTCCACACTATTGCCAGTGACCAAACTTCTCCTTCTGTGGTTGATTCAGTCTGAATCAGACTGGTCACAACTTCAATTTAATTTTCTCCTGTGCAGCCTTCAGCAGAACCTGAAAATAAATCAATGTACTGTACATCTCAAAGTTCCCTCCTTATCATGCGAACACTGCTCATTCGTAATGTTAGGCCCATCTGCTGACGAAACTCTCACTCTCGTCTTTGTCAGCTTCGATTACTCCAGTGTCTTCCACGGGGATTCACAACTTCAACCTCTGTCAAAGTTCAGCTGACCTAAATTTGTGATGCCCACATCCTATCCAAGATGTCACTCACTCGCGAACTTGTCCTTGCTGACTCTCATTCTGGTAATGTTTCAAATTTAAAATTCTCACACCTTGAATCTTTTCTTGAATCATATCAGTCACCTCTGATACATCCCAAAACTAATAAATTCATTTTTAATTTGGCTCTGGATTCTGGTGTATTCCACCTCCCTTTGTCCTACCATTGGCAGCTATTTGGACTCCCATATTCTGGAATACCCTCTCTGAACTGTTCCTTCTCAAATCCCTCTCCTTTCCTCTTTAAGAATCTCTTTTAAATCCTCTCCTTTAATTACATTTTTCCTTACCTTTTTGGCTTGGCATCATCATTTTTAATACTTCACTGGAACACTGAAATTGCTTCTTCTTTGACAGAGTTTTCTACATTAAATATAATTTGTATCTCCTATTCTCTAATTGGCCCTCTTTGAATTTTGGGAACAGGGTTTTGGTATGTATAAGTCCTATACATGTTGGATGAATCATCCAGTATTTTTTAGTGCCAGTATTTTGATATTCATTACAATCAACAGAAGCAGGATTTCAATTTTGAATGTGGTCACATATCACAATGGTACGTACATCACAAAGGCTAATACTTGGATATCATGTCAGAGGGTAAAACCCACTTGCATTACAGTTAAAATATGTGACTGGGTAACAACAGAGAAAGCTTTGGATTGCATTGATCATTTAGCGGTTATGTTGATGTGCATGTACATGCAGGATATAGTCCCCTCCCAAATTCTTTACTAAAATGTCTGCACTTATATGGTTAACCAAAATGTACATGAGAACACTTTCAAGCTCCTTTCTTTTATTAAGCTCTCCTAAACATAATGTTTTAAAATTATAGAACCAAATTGCAGCTTTGAGTTCTGATTGTATGGTTGATTACTCAAATTCCATCCAGTACCTTAGGAGCATTGAATTATGGAGCTGCCATCCTTACAATGAAATCTTCTCCACCCTGAAAGCTGACGTGAAGTACAACAGAGCTGTGATCCTGCTATCCTTGGCAACATTCCTGTCTCTACAAAAAGAGAAATTTATCTTGTCATTAATCCTGCTGCTTGTGGGATCACACTGTGTCTAAAATGATCACCGTATTTCCTTGTGCAACAACAGCAAGTGCACTGCAATATGGCTGAGTGGCTGGTGTGCAATGCAGAGCGAAACCCTCAGGTTAAACTGCCACCAGCCATGGACGGGTTGGACCGAAGGGTCTGTTTCCATGCTGTACATCTCTATGACTCTATGTCTCTCTCATGAGAGAATAGCCCTTTGGTCTGGTAAGAGTACATCGACTTTTTAACTGCAAAGTATTTGAGCTTTGATACATTTCAGAAATGCAACAAAGTGCCATGGTTAATACAAAGACTTCTGAACAATTTTGCTGGATAAACTTGATTGACCATTGGAGATGAGTCATCTCCCAGTTTCTGAAGTCACCTCCATGCTGTCTGCACTGTCTGTGTTGGTGCCTTTGTTCACAGAGGCTTGAAGAGGATGTTAATGCTCTGATGCTGTCCTTGGGAGGCGAAGAATCTTAATTTCTTTTCTGGAGAACCTTTCAAAATGAAAATCAGATCAAATTGAATTATATTGAGGAGTACTCACAGGATTGTTTATTCAGCCAGTTTTATTTACAATTTGTTCAAAGCAGCTTTGCATTGCTCATCCTAAGAGTTGGGAGACGGAGGGGATGAAACCTGAGTCTCTCAAGTATCTCGCGCTTAGAAACTATTGTTGCAGTTTATCTTCACCTACCTATGTGCTCAAAGCATTTCATACCAAGATACACACTGCAGCGAATGTCATAAAGACAGTGATAAAAAACAGTTGGTTTATTATTTATATTACAGGAATGTATTTTTCAATGAATGCTGTCTGTATTATTTTAACTCAATGCTGCTAACTTTGTTTTTTTTTTATTGAGGGCCACATTTCAAACCAACATCTTGCTTGAGGGTCATTCTGAAGAACACTGCACCGCAGACTGATGAAATCAGGCCTTCATTTCGATACCGCACACAGACTGCTCCTGATTTCAATCTTTACGACTGCGAGCAATTAATAACACCAAGCACAAAGACAAAGCAGCAAAGTTTTTGGAGCTTGGGAAACTCTCAGGGTGCTTCAGAGAGGGGCTGATCATGCACCAAATGGGGACTGAGGGTGTAGAGGGGCAGGAGAGATGGTGTTTGTGGAAAAGTTGAATTTTGCTTGTGTTGCCTCTCAACTATCTACCGTTATGCCTCTGTCTGACATTCTGTATCTCATGCTCTGTCTGTCTGTCACTCATGCTCTGTCTCTCTTCTCTCATTCACTCACACTTACAGACTCGTAAAGTAGCTACCGATATTTAGGTTTGAAGCAACTAAGCTCAGAAACTCACTTGGAGAAGATAAGGTCATGTTTATAGTTCCTAAGGTGCCTATTATCTTCTACAATCGAGTATTGTTGGGAAATTAATTGTTCTTACTGACGAAAGAAGTGCATTTATTCAGTTGAAAAAAATGTAATTTAATTGAATGATAATCTAAAGTTCTGCCTTATACGCTACAGTACTTTATACAATTTGCCTTTTAGGGAGAGGGGTTAATTTATATGGTAACATAAGTGGCTCAGTAGTTAGCACAGCTGCCTCACAGAGCCAGGGACCCAGGCTCGATTCCAGCCTCAGGTGACTGTCTGTGTGGAGTTTGCACATTCTCCCCATGTCTGCGTGGGTTTCCTCGGGATGTTCAGGTTTCCTCCCACAGTCCAAAGATGTGCAGGTCAGGTGAATTGGCTGTGGTAAATTGCCCATAGTTCTTCTGGTTAGTTAGCATAGCCATGGGAAATGCAGGGTTACAGGAATAGGTCTGGGTGAGATGCTATTGGGAGAGTCAGTGTGGACGAGATGGGCTTAATGGCCTGCTTCTATACTATGGAGAGTCTGTGATTTTATGAGGTGATATTCCCTACCTAGTGTACAGAATAAGGATTCCCAGTCATAAAGCTTGTGCCACACTATAGTTGACCTAGATATCGGGATGAAGGGGATATGTTTCAGAATTTCACTGAAGTAAATCTGTGATGGGTAATGCTGAGCCTGAGTAAATATCCAGTGTCGAGACCCTAACACTGTGGCAGTGACTTTAAGCCTGTTCAAAAACAGTCAAGTTTTGAGGAGGATGTTTAACGTGGGGAGGAATATAACAAAACACAGGCAAGGAGGGAGAGAATTCCAAAGTGCCGGGCCAAGTAGAGGTCAAGCACTTCAGCCCAGGCACAGAAAAACAAACTTTAAGACAAATAGATGTTGTGTTTTAACTTGGTTTGTGAGGTGAAATGACTCTACAATTGAGAGGACACGGACAAATACTGGAATCCTGCTCTGTTAACACTCCAAGGGTCACCAGAGGCATGGTGTTGTCACAGATTTGCTCTTGGTCAATGGGGAGGGGAAGCTGGTCTGTTTAATGGCACCAAGAGCCAGGTTATGTGAGCAACCACTTTTAACCCAGTCTTTTCCAAATAAACTCATTGTCAGATCACATGCATAGATCCAGCAACACTGGTATATTCTGATTTACTAACTCCAGTAGCAAATGCACCCATCTAATCTCACACTTAATGCAGGTGAATATATCTCAAACATGACACCAAAATTGGAGGTGTAGTGGATAGCAAAGAAGGTTACCTCACATTACAACTGGATCTTGATCAATGGGCCAATGGGCTGAGAAGTGGCAGATGGAGTTTAATTCAGATAAATGCGAGGTGCTGCATTTTGGGAAAGCAAACCTTAGCAAGAATTATACACTTAATGGTAAGGTCCTAGGGAGTGTTGCTGAACAAAGAGACCTTGTCGTGCAGGTTCATAGCTCCTTGAAAGTGGAGTCGCAGGTAGATAGGATAGTGAAGAAGGCATTTAGTATGCTTTCCTTTATTGGTGAGAGTATTGAGTCCAGGAGTTGGGAGGTCATGTTGGGGTTGTACAGGACATTGGTTAGGCCACTGTTGGAATATTGCACGCAATTCTGGTCTCCTTCCTATCGGAAAGATGTTGTGAAACTTGACAGGGTTCAGAAAAACTTTACGAGGATGATGCCAGGTTTGGAGGATTTGAGCTATAGGAGAGGCTGAACAGGCTGGGGCTGTTTTCCCAGGAGTGTCGGAGGCTGAGGGGTGACCTTATAAAGGTTTACAAGATCATGAGAGGCAATGATAGGATAAATAGACAAAATCTTTTCCCTGAGTGGGGGAGTCCAGAACTAGAGGGCATGGGGTAAGGGTGAGAGGGAGACATATAAAAGAGACCTAAGGGGCAATTTTTTCACACAGTGTGTGTTATGTGTATGGAATGAGCTGCCAGAGGAAGTGGTGGAGGCTAGTACAATTACAACATTCAAAAGGCATCCAGATGGGTATATGAATAGAAAGGGCTTGGAGGGATATGGGCTGAGTGCTGGCAGGTGGAACTAGACTGGGTTGGGATATCTGGTCGGCATGGACAGGTTGGACTGAAGGGTCTGTTTCCATGCTGTACATCTCTATGACTCTATATACTGAAAATAGCATCTACCACCATGTGGTAACCAAGGATGCACAATGATCTAAAACAATCGCTCTGTCTAAAAAGATTAAAAGCAAAGAGTTTACAGTGTACATCCATGTCCTGTGCAAGTGAATTTTGACATTACAAATTCTGTGACCATGTCTGATACATACAGAGGAACCTCAATTATCCAGCATACGATTATCCGAATTTCGGATTATCCGAACAAGGTCGCAAGGTCCTGATGCTTGGCTAAACTGTGTTATCCGGCATTCGATTATCCCAACAAAATACTCCTGCCTGCATCACTCAGATAATCGAGGTTTCTCTGTATTCCTCACTTCACAGAGAGGAAATCCAGTAGAAAAGAATTAGCAAAACTTGGGAATGAACATTGTTCTGAGGCATACAGAACAAGTAGGATTAAACTGACATTGACAAATTTTACTGGGGTTTCCTCCCGGGCAATGAATTAGGTCTGGATTTGGATGTCTGATATGGTGAGCAGCTAGTATTGATTAAGATTGTTCCAACTCAACTGTCCCGCAGTTTCTTTTGCCAGTGAATATACCAGTAACCTCAAATAGGTTTGACAAGCTCCAACCTGCATCATGAGTGGTCTATTTACAGACACACACCTTTTTGTGGTGACACCTCCTCACTCATTTCCTTTATCTAAATGATTTCCCTGATGATGATGATGATTAAATCAAACGTGATAACATCAGTGGTTTTGTAATATTTGAGGTATTTAAAACAGCTTGTTTTGTTTATAGCTTGGCTGTGGATTAAAGGTTTGTTCCTAACCAAAGAAAAACCCTGGAATTTGCTTTACAATGCTTGGGAGATGGATTGTGTGGAATGGACTCCATTGTTTGTGGAAGGTATAGTCTAGGTGGGCCAAGTGGCTTGTTTTCGTTACAGGGTCTCTTCTGTTTTTTTAGCTTCACTATATGAATCAAGACTTCCCTAGTTTATACCTACAGCTTTTTGGCTGCTGCGTCTGTGGTAAAATTCATCAGGTTTTGATCCATCGTTGCTCTCATCTTTTAATGCAAACCATTAGTTCTTCATTGATCAAGCTGGGAGGTAAAATTCCAATTCCAAATATTCCAAATTTTACTATTCCAATGTTAAATAAATTTGATGGCATTTCCACAAAAGTTTATATTTTATAGAGTCTTTAATGTAAAGGTGCCTCACAGGAGCACTCTGAAGCAAAGTTAGAAGCCAAGCCACAGAATGGGGGTTGTCAGGATGATGCCCAACGGTCTGTTCAAAGAGGTGGTCTTAACAAATATCATGAGAGATTCAGAGATGCAGAGAAGTTTTGGGAGGCAGTTCCAAAGCTGAGAAACCATTCTGCTGTGGAACAGTCTCGAATGTTGCAGTGATTAAATCTGGGATGGTTAAGAGACCAGCTTTTGATGATACTGATATCTCGGATGGTTGTGGGGCACGAGAGATTATAGGGGGTGGGTGGGGGGTGGGATTGGTGAGTCCTCACAAGAGTTTGAAAGTAAGGATGAACATTTTAAAAGCAGGATAATCTCTAACTGAAGCATCTTAGATTATTTTACTCTACTAAACTTGTTATATACCGCAGGTCATTTTTGACTGAGGAAGGGTATTCCTCTTAATCATTATTCAGTGAATGTTTCTGTAAGTATGTATGAGAAGGCTACATCAACAAGATACTACCAGTCACTCAGCAGCTGTCTGAGTGTTTTGCAATACATGTGACCAGCAATAACCATGTCTCCTATGCCGTGAGTTGCTTTCACCTGCTTTTTTTCCCATATTAGAAGTAATGACCATTATTAAAAACAACCATTGCATGAAATCATTGTCCTGGAAAAAGGGAAAAGAGAACATTGCTGAGAACAAAAAAAGTATCATCAATGTAAACCTTCTGAAAGGTATATACCAATTATGCCTTTAATCAAAATCATACTGCAAAGTAAATCATTCAAAATGTTTAGCGCAAATATCCTCTTGTCAACTGCAACTCAGTGGCAAGATTTCAACCTCTGAGAAACAAGGTTGTACAAATCAATGTATAACCATCACTGATATTTCAGTGCATTACTGAGGGAGTTGGGTCACTATTGGTAGTGATTTCTTTCAGATGAGATGTTAAGGCATGGGCTCTGACTGCCTGTCAAGAACTTGAGACATTTTTTCTTTTTGGACCGTCGGCAGTTCTCTCTGTGTCATGGCCAATGGATATCCCTCGACCAACTAACTCCGCTTAAACAGGTTGTCTAGCCAATATCATATTATTGTTATTGGGATCTTGTTGGTAAAATTGCTGCTGAATTTCCAAGGTTATCGTAGCCACTACACTTGACAAGTACTTAAATGAGTGTCAGCTATTTAGAGTTCACAAAATGTTCCATATAAATGCACTTTTTAAGTCAGCAATATCATTTTATTGGCATAATTTTCTCTAATAAGAATTAGATTAGATTACAGTGTGGAAACAGGCCCTTCGGCCCAACAAGTCCACACCGACCCACCGAAGCGAAACCCACCCAAACCCTTACATTTACCCCTTACCTAACACTACGGGCAATTTAGTATGGCCAATTCACCTGACCCTGCACATCTTTTGGAAGGTGGGAGGAAACCGGAGCACCCGGAGGAAACCCACACAGACACGGGGAGAACGTGCAAACTCCACACAGTCAGTCGCCTGAGGCGGGAATTGAACCCGGGTCTCTGGCGCTGTGAGGCAGCAGTGCTAACCACTGTGCCACCGTGCCGCCCACAGATAAAGAAGGATGAGAGGTTTATGTGAAGTATACACACCACAAAGCTTAGATGGCCTGTTTCACTGTAAATTTGAGTATTTCTATGAAAAACTCAACAGCCTTGAATTTATGGCACAGTTTGTTTTCCCATTCTTTATCAATTGTGAAATTAAATTAATCCAAAACTACAAAGTGTAAGAGAAGGAAAGTACTATATTTTGACACAAACAGTGCTTTTCAATAACATAACAGACAAACTGTATTTAATAATAGTAATACTCAAGGAATATCGGGCTGAATCTTCGGTTTGTCTGGCTGAGTACCACCTTGGTGAGATTTTTTGGAGTTTTGCACCATGAGCTGAGTGAAGTTTCTCACTGTCTTATAAACTGCCTATACTGCCCAATGACATTCATCCTGTTCAATGTCAATCCCATCCTAACGATCACTGTAACCAGAAAAACTGACCAGTGCTGAGGCATCCTGGGATTACTTGGCATCCCTGGCACTGGTGCCACCTTTGATGGGCACTATCAGTCCACTGTTGCCCTGCACGGCTCTAGACATTTGCTTTGGACATTGCAGACAGGGCAAATTTGGCATTCCACTTTGCAGGTAGAGATCTGGAGTTCCTGGTGGATTGTGCAGTGCAGAGGAGAGACATCCTCATTCCCAAGGAGCAGTGGAAGAGCCATGAAACCAGCCTTGTTTGAACTTGCTTCCCAGGTCAGTGCAGTCTCAGCCACCTGGAATGCCCAGTGTTGCAGGAAGAGGGTCCATTATTTTCTCCAGTCCACCTGCGCAAGTACTACCATTTTCTCTCCGATACCTAACACCACTTAGTGTTCAGGTCCCCTGTGTTGATTGACTTATTAGCTTTCCTAATTACTTGCTGTGCCTGCAGACTATTATTTTGCGATTCATGCACGTGATCACCCAGATCTATCTGAACCCCAGAGCTCTGCAATCTCTCACCATTTAGATAACATACTTCTTTTGAAACTTGATCTCTGTTATCATGTAGTGAGAGGCATTTTTATCCCTCAAATGGCAAGAAAATAGATCAGCTGAGCTTCAGTTTTGAATGTGTAATGTACCTCTGCAGCAACATACCTCTGAAACAGCAGTGAATGCTTACCCTTAGGATGTCTGGGGCAAGAGAGCCACTTCCAATTCAACCAAGGTTGACACACGTAATCAGTTTATGACTTGCATAAATTTCTCCCCTCACCTTCTCTCTTGAAAATGATGGGATAGATGGGTGATGTCAGTTGTCCTGTACCACATGAGAATTTTAGTGTAAGCCTCTGGGAGTCTTGGCAGGCCGTATGAGTGTGGAGGCTATTAGGGCAAGTTCCATCTCCGCATTACTGTACCAACCCTTCCCAGCAGGCATTACTTAGCAACAATGAGAGGAGAGCCTGGATGATGTTCTGCTTGCACTATCTTCCTTCATCAAATTACACTGAGGTTACTGTAGAGCACATAAAGTAAGAGCACATACTCATTCTTCTTGGTCCATTTGATTCAGTATATACAAACAAGTTTGTCAATAATGATTTTAAGTCCAGAAATTATTCAAGTGACTGTTGTTCTCATTTACAATTTCTGGCATCATGACAGTTTTGAAAATTCATATTTTGAATAATGTATACAAATTGCCTGAGATACAGCAAAATGTCCTGTACGACCGAATCCTAAGTTAAAATGTCTGCATAAGATTTTCATTGGAACTTTTTCTGCTGATAACTCATTTATTTAATCATTAAAACCTTTCCAAAGATCCGTCTGCCAGACTTGCACAGGCACGAATCCAGGGAAGTGGAAGGAATATAGCAGGCAGTGAGTGCCAAATTTCAAAAATAAATAAATGGAGCTGCAGCAGTTAAAGCTAAGTATGGACGTAACGGTCCCATTTTGTTTCCAAAAGGACAGGACTAGGAGATTTTCAGTCCCTTGACAATAATTAGCTGTGCATTATAGGTTATTGTGTTAACAATGCAATAGAGTTTTTCCATAATCCCCTAATTACTATAGACACAAATCCCAGGGTGGGCTTGTAAGTAGATCAGAACTTCAGCCACAAAGTTTCCTCTTCCGCCCCAGTGCACAGATATCACTTCACATCAGAGTGGAACCATTGCTTTGTCCCGGATTCTGCTGCCTGTCTCTTTATTGTACACTGTGTCAATGTCAAAGTGAGCGTGTTTTGATAAATGGTTTCTTTGAGATGTTTAAAATATACACATGAAGTGCTTACGCAGATTTTTCACATTCTGTGGCTCTCTATAATAGACCGTAATGCAGAATGATTTTTGGGGGCTGCAAACTCGTTTACTCTAGTCTATTGACATTCCAGAGTCTTGTGTTTAAAAAGGTGCTTCAGTTAGAATTACAGCTGTGACCATGGTGAACTGTAGAAGCGCACTTTACCCTCAGTAACTCAGTTACAGCATATACAAAATATTTTATCTCCTCATAATTTTAATATCTATATCTCCATATGTGCCCCATGTTTGGAAAGTCCAGATTATTTTCATGCAGTGTTTTTACAGCTGATGTTGGACTCTGACTGCCTTCAAGTCGATGTGGTCCTGTATATCCATCGAGTTTCATTATCAAGCACTCTCCTAACTATCATAGCTCATCACAGCTCAGTTGTTATACCAGCGAGGACTGCTTTGTTGGCATTAGAAAAGTTAAAGAAAAAGAAAACAGTACTTAATGGCATCAATCACTGCCTTACAGATGTGTGTGAAGATCTGCTTTGTTTTTTGCACAGACGAGTTCTTAAAAGACGCCAAGCTAAGTCAAGTTTCTGTTATTGCTGCCTCACCAAGCATACACACATTACAAATCTTAAACCACTTGGAGTAATTTGGGAAATAAACATTTTTAAAGTCTCCCTTTCGAGACCTCTTCTGTTTCTATCATATCTCCACTCCATCTTCTCTTCTTGAATATCAGCCTCAGCTTCTCAAATCTATCCAATTAACTGAAATTCCTCAACCTGGAACCAGTTTTGAAACCTTTTCCACTCCCTGTCGAAAACCATTATACCCTTCCTACCACTCTGTGGTGTCCAGAACAGAGCACAATACTCCAGTTGAGGCCAAATCATACTTTATATCTGGAGAAGAGTCATATTTGGACTCAAAACGTAAACTCTGTTTCGCTCTAGATGCTCCCTGACCTGCTGAGTTTCTCCAACATTCTGGTTCGTTTCAGTATTAATGCAGATTTATCATCACTTCCTTGCTTCGCACTCTTTGCTCCCATTTGTAAAGCTCAGGATCGTGTGTGTGGAATTGTTGCAGAATAGAAGGAGGCCTTTCTGCCCATCATGTTTGTACCAACTCTGCAAATGAGCAATTCTAATGTCATTCCCACACCCTCAACATATAACACTGTTGATTGTTCCTTTTCAGATGACAATTAAGTTGCCTCTTGTTATAAGCCCAACTGATAGGTACTACTGGACAAGTCAGACCCTAGAGTGAAGCCTAATTTGATAAACCTTGTGTTTCATTTTTGCTTTTTGTTTAATAAGGTGGTCAGTCACTCAGAATATTCAGAATCGACTTGCCAATGTACAAACAAGAAAATAATTTAATGGTGCGTTATGCAGAAACTGTACAAGAGCTATTTGAAATGGTCTTACTACAAACAAGAGATTCAAACCTTTTACTCCAACAAAAACCCTACTGACCCTTACCCTTTAGTAAAGGGTTATCCTCCATTTGTCCATTAAAGCTCCTTGTTCAGCTTCTTTTTGGCAAATTTCTACATTTATGCAAAGCTGTTTTCTTTTGTTGATGACTCTTCCTGAAACCTTTACAGAAACTGCTAACTCAGCTTAATTATGCAAAAACATACCCAGGAACCTCCGCTTTTGCATACTCTTTAGAGCTGAACCCTTTATTTTATACAGTCTTCCCAAGCTCTTCATGGGATTACTTCATGCTTCTTTCTATTCTGTTTCATCTGTTGTCCATTGCACTATCCTGTCTGTCATTTTGAATTTCTGCATTATCATCCTCGAAGTTTCAATTCTTTCAATTTTTGTATTATCCGCAAAATGTGAAATTGTGTTCTCTAACCTCAGATCCGGGTCATCTGTTTTATCTCAAAACCAGAAAGGGTCCCAATACTGACATTTGGGCAACTCCATAACAAACCTTCTTTCAACCGGAAAAACATCCATTGACCATTACTCCCTGTTTCCAGTCACTCAGATCATTTCGTGATCGATAATTTGTCACTCTAAGATTTTGTGTGGTGCTTTTGTTTTTAATTTCCATGATGGCAGGTAGATCAACATTTATTGCCCAAACTTTGTTGTTCTTAAGGTAATTAGATTAGAGTAGATACCCTACAGTGTGGAAACAGGCCCTTCGGCCCATCAAATCCACACTGGCCCTTTGAAGTGTAACCTACCCAGACCCATTTCCCTCTGACTAATGCACCTAACACTATGGGAAATTTAGCTCTGGCCAATTCAGCTGACCGGCACATCTTTGGACTATGGGAGGAAACCAGAGCACCCGGAGGAAACCCACGCAGACACAGTGAGAATGTGCAAACGCCACACAGTCATCCGAGGCTGAAATCGAACCTGTGTCCCTGGCGCTGTGAGGCAGCAATGCTAACCAATGAGTCACCGTGTCGCACCCTGCAAGCGCCCCCCACCCCACATTGAGCCATCCTGCCATCCCACCACCCCATTCCTGAGACACATTCTTGCACTGCTGCTAACTTTGTGGTGTAGACTTTACCTTTCCAATGCTCTTTGGGAGGGAGTTCCAGGACATTGATTCATTGATTAAGTGAAGGAATGATGGTATAATTCCCTGTCAGGAATGTAAATGGCTTGGAAGGGAATTTATAATGATGGTGGTGTTCCCATGTCTCTGCTGCCTTTGACTTTGTCAGTGATGGATATTGTGGTTTTAAAAGGTGCTTTCAAGGGAGTTGTGATATGTTACTGCAGTGCATCATATAGATGTTACATCCAGCCGCTACTGTGTGTTTAGTGGTGGATGGAGTAAATATTAAAGGTAGGAGCGAATTAATACAGATACTGGAATCTCTACTGAAACAACGAATGCTGGAGATCACAGTGGGTCAGGCAGCATCCGTAGACGGACAGCAAGCTAAAATGTTTAAAATCTAGATGATTCTTCATCAGAGTCTGATGAAGAGTCATCTAGACTCAAAACATTTTAGCTTGCTGTCTTTTCATGGATGCTGCCTGACCTGCTGAGATCTCCAGCATTTGTTGTTGTCAGTGAATATTAAAGCTGTGGGATAGAGTGCTAATCAAGCAAGTCCTGGATGGTGTCAGAGCTGAAAATGTGTTGCTGGAAAGGCGCAGCAGGTCAGGCAGCATCCAGGGAACAGGAGAATCGACGTTTCGGGCATAAGCCCTTCTTTGGTGTCAAGCTTCCTGAGTGTTGCTGCAGCCGCATCCACCCAGGCAAGTGAGAAGTATTTCATCAAACTCCTGATCTGTACATTACAGATGGTGGATGGGCTCCGGGGAGTCCAGAAGTGAATTATTCATGATGGAATTCCCACTTCTTTGCTTTTTGTTCTTTTTGCCACAATATATTAATGCGCCTAGTCCAGTCCAGTTCAGTTTCTGGTCAATGGGAACCCCGAGAATGTTGATCATTCTGAAATTCGATGTTCGTGTTTCTCCAGCAGAAAGGAGCCTGGAGTTTCCAAACAGAATAGGATGTGCATTTATGGGATTCCGATGCCACAGCTTGTTAGACTGACTATACTTGATAGAATCACAGATTTGCTACTGTGAAAAGAAGCCACTCACCCCAATTTGACCTGCATTGCTCTTAAAAGGGGAATGATTTCCCTTGAACCAGTCTCCTGCATTTGCCCATAACCTTGCACAGTATTTTTGATCTGAATGATCATCCAATGTCCTCAAATGAACCTGCCTCCACCACACTTTCTGACACTGCATTCCATATGCTAACAGCTCGCTGAGTGATAAGGGCTCCCCTCCCATTCTCCTCGCTTCTTGTGCAGATCGTTTTAAATCTATGCCTTCTTGCTCTTGTTCCTCGTATGAGTGGGAAGACTTTCTCCTGACCTACCGTATCCAGTCCGCACATGAGTTTGAAAACCTCTATCAGTTCTCCTCTCAGCCACCTTGTAAATTGCTCCTGCACTCACTCCAATGCAGTCACATTCTTGTGGTGCTTACTATGGACAATACTCCAGCTGATATCTAACAAGTGTCTGACAAAAACTAGCTCAAGAATTAGGAAAGACTTAAGTTGCAAGGAACTGGCTGGAAGGAGCTCATTGGCGAGTCACCGAACAACACTTTGCTTTTTGTTGATTTTATATTGAACTTTCTCTTGAACTCACTACTGAAGCTCCATTGTAGTGGGTTACAGCTATTTCTGATTTAACTTTTTTTAATTTGTTAGTATCCAGTACTGGTCCCCACCTCCCCCAGGGTGATTCCCTTTGACTGCAGGAGTGCTTGGCTTTCTCCTTGCTGGAGTGTAATTCTGCAGCATTGAATGTTCACCTGTCATCGAGAGAGAGTCATAGAGATGTACAGCACGGAGGCAGACCCTTTGGTCCAACTTGTCCATGCCGACCGGATATGGTAACCTAACCTAGTCCCATTTGCCAGCATTTGGCTCACATCCCTCTCGACCCTTCCTATTCATGTCCCCATCCAGATGCCTTTTAAATGTTGTAATTGTACCCGCCTCCACCACTTCCTCTGGCAGCTCACTCCATACACGCCTACCTGTCCATCTTCCTTCCCATGTATCCACTCCACCCTCCTCATTAACCTACCCACCCCACCCACCTACACCCACCTATTGCCTTCCCACCAGCCCCACTCCCATCCCTCGATTTATCTCTCAGCCCCCTTTCCCTCTCTACATTCCTGATGAAGGGCTTATGCCGGAAACGCTGACTTTCCTGCTCCTCGGATGCTGCCCGGCCTCCAGTGCCATATGTTTCGACTCTTTCACTGACACATTGCCAAATAAACCATTCTCTGTGTCTGAGCTGCCAGTGAGGTTGGCCACCTGTTCAACTACTGGTGGCATCACTCATCTGTGGTTGCACCTAATCAGTTCACAAAGGCACTTCCAACAGGAGAATCTAGAGCCTTTCTCGAGCGTCCGGACGCTGACATGATTTAGACTGACTAATCCGGCATTGAGTGGGCATTAAATCTTGTTTGATTAGGGCAGGGATCAGGTCAGTTTGCTGTCGGGGAACCCTGTGATCTTCCTTTGGTCATCTGATGCCCAATTGGGTGCTGGGTATTTTGAATAAAAAGTCAAAAATACAGAACAGGGAAGGAAAGAGGAGAGAGAGAGAGAGGCAAACATTTTACAATGTTTGGAATTTGCGGGGGGGAAGGGGAGAGGTCAGAAACGTATGAGGCTGGGGAAAGGGTGATACTGGAATTGGAAGGGAGTGGAGGGGGGGTGTGAAGTTTGGGATGGGGGGTGATGACTGTGCGGGTGTCGTTCTTTTTAAAGCTGTTAATGGCGGCTGTAAGTGTGATTGTTGTACACAACGAAACATTTGAGTAATCTCTCTCTCTCTCTCTCTCTTTCTCCCCTGTCTTTCAGATTCCGGAGCCGGACCTGATTTCAGGGGAGGGCAGTTTTAGGTGGAATACGGCGGGAGGGCTTGTGGATTACAGCTGTTCTTGCTGATAACTGGCAGCGCGCACAAACACACATAGATACATACAGTCCAGCCGGACTGGGAGACTTCAGTCTGGAGTTCGCAGTCACTCTTATTTTCCACTCTTCCCCCCTTCTACCCAGAGCTCACTGGCTGCCAATGAGACAACTTCACTGTCCTTTAGACTTGATTTGAGAGAGGCACACACACACACACACACGGAGATGGGGTTTGAGCTGGATCGTTTCAACGAGGAGGTTGACCCTGATCTAAAGTGTAACTTGTGCAACAAGGTGTTGGAGGACCCCTTGACCACACCGTGCGGTCATGTCTTCTGCGCGAGTTGTGTGCTGCCCTGGGTGGTGCAGAAAGGCGTGTGCCCTGTCCAGTGCCGGAGGATGTCCACCAAGGAGCTCAACCACGTCCTGGCTCTGCGAAACCTCATCTCCAAGCTGGACATCAAGTGCGACTACAGGTCCCGGGGCTGTGGGAAGGTGGTGAGCTTGCAGAAGCTGGCCGAGCATGTGGAGATGTGTGACTACAGCCCGGCGAGGTGCCGGCACGCAGGCTGCCAGGAGGTGCTCAACCTGAAGGACATGGACCACCACATGCGGGAGAGCTGCGAGTGCCGCCCGGTGGGCATCTGCGAGCAGGGCTGCGGGCTGGTGCTGCTGCACCGGGAGCTGAGCCCGGCCGCCGCCGCCGCCGGCCTCACTCACTGCTGCCTGGCGGCTCTCCGCTCCCGGGTGGGCTCGCTGCAGCGGAGGGCGGCCGGCCTGGCCCGGGAGCTCAAGAAGCAGGCGGTCCGCGCCGGGCACCGGGAGCAGGCGCTGCTCGCCCAGGTCTCGGCGCTGCAGAGCGAGGTGCAGCTCACCGCCCTGCGCTACCAGAAGAAGTTCAACCAGTACATGGTGCACATCAGCAGCATCAGCAGGAACATCGCCGCCTGCTGCAGGGTGAGACCTCCGGCCAGTCAGGGCAACTGGGCAAGGGCTGGGGGCAACTGAGGGGGATAGAGGGCAACTGGGC
>NC_057728.1:8886824-8959131 GCF_004010195.1 Chiloscyllium plagiosum
GAAAGGTAGGGTTAGAAGGAGATGGGGAGTGAGCTGGAAATGGGGGGAGGGTAGGGAAGGATTGAAGGAACATGTGGAGTAAAGGGGAGAGATGTTACAGGGAGGGGAGTTGACAGGGCATAGACTGCTGAGTGGAGGGGCAGTTGATGATGGAGGATGAGGGGTTGAGGGGGGAAAGATGATGAATGGAAAGGGATGTGGGATATGCCAAATAATGTGGCAGGTAGCGGAGATGGTGAATATAGGAATGAGGATGGGAACAAGGAGATAAGATGATTGGGGAGTGAGGAGAGAGAAGGTGATGAGGAGAAAATTGTTCCATGATTGAGGAGGAGTTAAGTTGGCAGCTACTGTCTTTTGTGTTCTTGCAAATGTTTACAGAGTAACTACCTTTTGCATATCAATTTCACTACTGTCTCCAGCTAATATTTGCAACCAATAACCTGGTCAGTCATTTAGTCACCGATGTGTTGGTTAAAGCAATGCTTGTCAGATTCCACTGGGAATACAATGGGGGGAATCAAAATGATGGGAATGAATTAACTGTGGAAAGTCCAATAAGCAGGAAGGAGGGCGAGGGTGATTGCATGTATGTGTAATTCATTATTAAAACTAAAGTTGGTCTCAGATTTGACTAGTTTTGTCTTCAGCTGATGCTCAAAAGGAAGGGAAAACTAATGATTTAAAGCCTGTGAATTTTAGTTTGAACATGCATTTCTTTTTGAAATTGAAAGGAAAGCAATACTGGGGGTCCATTAGAAAACATAAATTGTGATCTTAAAAATATTGATTAACATTTAAAGTGCAAGAAATATCTGTCTCCGACTCTGTGTGTAATATTTCCACTAATTCCGATTAGAGCTGATTGGAATACATTGAGAATTTTCAAAGAAGATGCAAAGCCCAGTTGGTTGACGAGTTGAAAATATCCTGTAATCCCATCACCTGATCTTTGAAATTCCTCTTCACTCAGGCAGACCTTATTTGTGGTGTGTGAAGGAACGGGGTGCCCTCGTGTTTAACTCCACTTCTAAATACAGCTGCTTGCGGGAACTCTGCAGTGATTTAAGATTTAGAATCGGGGATTACAAGGCCACCCTTCAACTATCTATTGTGTTGTTGCCAAACCTTTCATTTAGTGCTGAGAGTTCTGCCCTGGGCTGCAGTTTGCAGTGTTTGAGCTATCGTTTGTTTGAGTTGTATTTACAGTTGTGTATTTTATAAAAGTACAAATTTGGTTGGGATGTTTTCTGATTCACTTACCCTTCAGGCTCAAAATTGCATAAAAAAGTATAGTGTTTCGCAGAAGGACAGGTGAAAACGAATGTGTGCTGAGGTGTAGAGTTTGGATTCCTTGTGCGTTTGTTATAAGGAGTCTTGCTGTAACTGTCCCCTCATCGTCTGTCTTTGAGCTGGCTGTAAACAACCTGCTAACTTCTTCAGTCTTCGAGAATGTCAATTCTGCTCACAGGCCGTTGGATGACAATTAACAGCGACTGACGATAAGGAAAAAGCTTGAAGGTGGCCATCAGCTCAGTTCGAGCAAAGTTAAAATAGGTATAAGGATAGCGAAGCAGCAGGGAAATTTGTGACGTGGGGTTGCCAGTGTTGGACTGGGGTGGACCAAGTTAAAAATCACACAACACCAGGTTATTGTTCAACAGGTTTACAGCGAAACCTCAATTATCCAGAGAACCCGGGTGGGGAGTATTTCGCTCGGTTAATCGAATTCCGCATAATCGAATGCCAGATAATATAGTTTAGCTGAGCATCTTGGTGATTTTGCCGGATAATTCGAAATTCAGATAATAGAGGTTCCTCTGTATTAGGAAGTACTAACTTTCAGAGCACTGCTACTTCATCAGATGGTTCTAGAGTATAAGATCATAAGACACTGAATTTATAGCCTATAATTTCTGTGGTTTTATGATCTTATACTCGCCAACCACGTGATAAAGGAGCAGCGCTCAGAATATTAGTGCTTCCAAATAACCTTGTTGGACTATAACCTAGTGTTGTGGGAAATTTGTGAACTTCTGCTGGATTTGACTACAATATCTTCCCCATTGGAACCACTTGTCAAGCTGACAATGCTCCCCTGATCAGGGTTGGGTGGGAAAGCAGCACGAACTGTGTTCTTTCTTTCAGACGGTGTTCTCTTAACTACTGACGCTGTGTTCAGATTGTTAGCTAAACGATATTTTTGAATGAGTTGCACTGGAAGTACAATGGCAGGGTTTAACAGGTGTTGAACTCTTATCACAACATTGAACTGTACTTTCCATTGAATTCATACCTGCCTTTGGCATTAAGTTGAGTAAAATGAGATAATGAAACTTTTGTAGGAGAAAGTGAGGACTGCAGATGCTGGAGATCAGAGCTGAAAATGTGTTGCTGGAAAAGTGCAGCAGGTCAGGCAGCATCCAGGGAACAGGAGAATCGACGTTTCGGGCAAAAGCCCTTCTTCAGGATTCCTGAAACGTCGATTCTCCTGTTCCCTGGATGCTGCCTGACCTGCTACGCTTTTCCAGCAACACATTTTCAGCAGCTAATGAAACTTGTACCCAAACACTGAGTTCATTTGGTTTTAACACTTTCCTTGCAGCAATCAGACAGGGCCAGGTGGGTTTGGTTAATGCTCCAGATCCATTTCCACCTGTCTGCATCTTCCCTGTGCCACAATACTGTGTCCCGAAATCCAAAGGAAAAGAGGGTGTTGGAAATCAGAAATCGCTCTTCCCCAAAGGCTGTGGGTGCTAGATCTGGGTTAAGTGCTGTGGTTCCAAGTTTTCCAATTTTGCCTGATGTACCTATGCTGAACAGACCATCCTGTGTTCAGTGTACCACAGAGTTGAGACAAAAGCAAGGCATGTTTTTGGGAGGCCAACATTATTATAGGCTGCTGACTCTGGTTACAAAGAGCTGTAAGAAGCATTGATCTTTGTGGTGTGTCACCACTAAAATCATTGCAGTAACTATTTTAAATTAAGCTGCTATTCATGGGTATAGGTGGTAAATGCTAATTTTGGAATGCTAGGAAACTCTTCAGTCTACAAGAAACAAACTGCATTTATGTAGCACCTTCTGTGACTTAAGGACATGGCAAAGGACTTTACAGCCAATTAAATCCCCAGGACCTGATCGAGTGTACCCCAGAACTCTGTGGGATGCTAGGGAAGTGGTTGCCGGGCCCCTTGCTGAGATATTTGTATCATCGATAGTCACAGGTGAGGTGCCAGAAGACTGGAGGTAGGCAAACGTGGTGCCACTGCTTAAGAATGGTGGTAAGGACAAGCCAGGGAACTATAGACCTGTGAGCCCGACATCAGTGGTGGGCAAGTTGTTGGAGGGCACCCTGAGGGACAGGATGTACATGTATTTGGAAAGGCAAGGACTGATTAGGGATAATCAACATGGTTTTGTGCATTGGGAATCATGTCTCACAAAGTTGATTGAGTTTTTTGAAGAAGTAACAAAGAGGATTCATAAGGGCAGAGCTGTGGACATGATCTATATAAACTTCAGTAAGGCATTCAACAAGATTCCCCATGGGAGACTGGTTAGTAAAGTTAGATCTCATGGAATGCAGGGAGAATTAGCCATTTGGATACAGAACTGGGTAAAAACAATGACTGCAGATGCTGGAAACCAGAGTCTAGATTAGAGTGGTGCTGGAAAAGCACAGCTGGTCAGGCAGCATCCGAGGAGCAGTAAAATCGACGTTTTGAGCAAAAGCCCTTCATCACGAATACAGGCAGAGAGCCTGAAGGGTGGAGAGATAAATGGGATACAGAACTGGCTCAAAGGTTGAAGACAGAGGGTGGTGGTGGAGGGTTGTTTTTTCAGACTGGAGGCCTGGCTCGAAGTTGTTCTCAAGTGTAGTCACTGTTGTACTTTAGGAACTTCAGCAGATGATTCATGCAGACAACAATTAAATAAATAATTAAGATGGGTTCAGTTTTAGTAAAGTTGGGCATAGACTGGCTCACAGGTGTAAACTTCTCCATCCTTAAAAATAGCTGTTTCATTTCTCAATTAAAGAATGTCACTACTGATAATGCTACATTCTGACGTTGCAAAGCAATACTGACAGTCTGGATTTTATGTTAAATTCTTAAGAGTGGGATTTGAACTTGCAAGATTCCGACTTAGAGGTGAGACACCTTTCCCTGAACCAAGGCTTACTGGTAGGGTAATGAGCGCAAAACATTTTTGTCAGTTACTGGCAAATGTGGAGAAATGAGACAGGCAGCCTGATTTAACACTCCCAACTGTACTTTATGCTGTTGTGGTGCTTTAGTCCAGTCTGAGATATTTACAGTTTGCGTTTTTTCAATGCTTCTAATTTCCTGTTTTCCTTCCAAAAAGGAAAATGGCGAAACAAAATCGTTAACTATAGTCTTACATCGAGAAAATGACACACTTGGATTTAACATTATTGGCGGAAGACCCAATCCGGTAAGTTTTTGAAGGGATTTCAGTATTTCTTGTTTCTAACTTTGATCTCTTCATCTATCGTTTATTATTTCTGCACAATGTGAAGATTTCTGAGAAACTGTCTGGCACCGTGTACATTTCAGATGAATCATAAGGAATGTCTCAGATGTTTGCTGTAATGTTGTACAGTCGATATAACAGATGATGGCTGATCCTTTAGGAGTTTAACATGCCTGGAGTCTTAAATTGTAAATATCTAATGGCAGACCTATTATAGAGTCCTCCATATTTGCACTGACCTCACTTGCAGCTGGCTATATCTAGCAACTTGTGTAGAATTGATGTAACAGACATTTTGGTTTCAACAATTTATTTGTACTGTTTATTGAAGTACTTTGTACTCCATCCAATACTGTATATTACTCCCTTTATTTAAAATTGGTCAATATTTATAATGTTCATTACATGTCAAAAGTCTCAATTATCAATTAGATTTTATTATAATTCAGTTTGGATGTTGCTGATGGTAGACTGCAGTTGGGAAAATGCACCACAGTTCAAGTCTTTCAAAGATTATCTGTTTGCAATGGACATGAAGAGAAAGTGTACAGTAGTGGAGTTTGTGCTGAGCATAACTCCAACCATGGAGATTTGTTCCCACCAGTTCCCAAAGACCACAGTTCTCCTGGGACTCCTTGATGCCATGCTCAGGCAAATTCTGCCTTAAGAGCAGTCATTCTCTCCTCACCTCTGGAATTCAAACCTTTTGCCCATGTTTTGACCAAGGCTGTAATGAAATCTGGAAATGAGGATTCCTGGTGGAAGCCAAACTGAATATCAGTGAGCTGATTATTGCAGCGTTGTGCTACATAACAGCGTTGTTGAGAGCCGCTTCTGTCATTTTGCTGATTGAATGTAGGTTGATAGGACAGTAGCTGACTCAATGGAATTTGTCCTGTTTTTTTATCAACAGGGACATAGCTGGGTGATTTTTCACATTGTCGGGTAGATGCCAGTTTATCCGCTTCAGTGGGGCATCTTGGCTCAGGGTGTAGCTAGTTCCAGAGAACACATAGAATCATAGAGATGTACAGCATGGAAACAGACCCTTCGGTTTAACCCGTCCATGCCGACCAGATATCCCAACCCAATGTTGTCCCATCTGCCAGCACCTGGCCCATATCGCTCCAAACCCTTCCTATTCATTTACCCATCCAAATGCCTCTTAAATGTTGCAATTGTACCATCCTCCTGTAGCTCAAATCCTCTAACCCTGGCAGTATCCTTGTAAATTTTTTCTGAACCCTTTCAAGTTTCACAACATTTTTCCGATAGGAAGGAGACCAGAATTGCACACAATATTCCAACAGTGGCCTAACCAATGTCCTGTACAGCCGCAATATGACCTCTTCAGTAATATTTCCGTAATGTTGTCGGGGCCAAACATTTACTGCATGCACTGTGTTCAGCCATTTTTTGATATCACATGCGATGAATCAGATTGGGTGAAGATTCAGAATGCTAATGCTTGAGGTCTCCTTGAGGAAGAGGTGTAGATGGATGATCCACTCAGTGTTTCTGGCTGAAGATGGTTGCAGTTACTTCTACTTTGTTCTTTGGGTTGAGCTCTTGGTGAAGTTTATGATAACTACTCCCAACTCCCACAGTCCCTTGACCATATGTCCTGACACCCTGTTTCCGATAAAGACTCTCTTCCATTCTCCCGGTTCTTCCATCTCTGTCGCATCTGTTCCAATGATGCCAACTTTGACCAGCGGGCCTCCGAAATGTTCACCTTCCTCAACCGAGGATTCGCCAGCACTGTGGTTGACAGGGTCCTCAGTTATGTCCGACCCATCTCCTGCATTTCAGCCTTCTTCCCTTTTCCCTCCTGCAATAGGAGTGGGGTCTCCCTTGTCCTCATCTCCCATCCCACCAGCATCCACATCCAGAGGATCATTAGCCACCATTTCCGCCTCCTCCAGCAGGATGCCACCATTAGCCTCCCTTGTCAGTTCTTTCCACTGGGACCATTCATAGAATCCCTACATTGCGACTATTTGTCAGTACCATAGAGACAATTACAATTGTACTACTTAAACCATAATTATAGCCTTGAATATTATGGGCAATTCAGGAAGCCAGTCTCACCTTGTGAAAACATCATCTCCTTCTGCTGTCTAGAATTTCCGCCATTGCAATGGACCTTTCT
The DNA here is from genome assembly GCF_004010195.1 of Chiloscyllium plagiosum. Taxonomy (NCBI): domain Eukaryota; kingdom Metazoa; phylum Chordata; class Chondrichthyes; order Orectolobiformes; family Hemiscylliidae; genus Chiloscyllium; species Chiloscyllium plagiosum. The sequence goes on from NC_057728.1 coordinate 8,893,474, forward strand.
TTTCCCACTTTGGTGAACTGGATATATTTGTACACTTTCTGAAAAATAACAATTAAGGTGAGAGTCTTTCCGTGCCTCTTAGGTGCCTCTTGGACATCCTTTTTGTAAATTTTACACAAACTCTGCACGACTGGCATAATCCTTCCTCACTGTCCAACTGACAGGAATTGAGCTCACAAACTACTTTCTTTTCTGATCCCACTGCTTGTGGGAAAGAGCAAGGCACAACCTGTTACTTTTTTTGTAACTCCTGTCCAACTATCCACTTCATTCTTCCATTGACCATATGGTTGCAACTCTGGGAGCAGTGGACTGTAATCATTCCTCTCAACAGTTCATACCTGCTTCCTGTCATTTTTCACAATTACTGCTCAGATATGAGTTTCCAATCGAAAAAAAAATCATTTCTGAACTTCCAATTTTCATCTTTCAGGCATTCGTTCTCTTCTACCATGTGCCACGATCATGAGAAACAGCAACAGGGCATCCAATTTACGTAGCTTGCTCTGCCATTCATGCCTGATCTAGTTCTCATCTTAACTCTATCTTGCTGTGCTTCCACCTCCTCAAGAAAGTTAGTTGGTGATGGATCATGCTGGAGCCAGCATTTACCCCTTCTGTATTTATTTACCGCATTAGGCACTACAGGCATTGGCTCTTAACCCATCTACCGCATTTTTATTCTGAACCTTTTAATAGATAGGGCCGCGGGCGAATCCCCAATTAATGGCCACCATCTACATACAGCTAAACAATTCATTTACAGTTAATATCACCTGTCATCTTGGATAATCATAAAAGATTCCAGAGTAGTGCTTGAAGAAGAGAAAATGGAGTTTTATTAGCTTCCTAGCCACAATGATTTATGAGCTGGAGGGGGAGAAGAGTTACTTCAGTTTAACCTTACTTGGGACTTGGCAATTTCAAGAAGCTGGATTATGGGTTTGAGTTCACAGTTAGATTGCTTTGTCCTTCAGCAGTAAAGGACAGACGAGGAATCGAGTCCATCATCTCGGAGAGGCAGGGATAACCAAGGCCTGTTAACACTGGTTTCCAAATGATTTTTGCACATTAGAAGGCATTCACGATAAACAATAAAAAATGGTTGAGAAAGTCCATGTGGAATAGATATTGGGTGTGGGTTAAATTAATAATTTCAACTAGTTCACCTAACACTGGTAGTAAAGGGAGAAAGGTTGGGGTTAGATGAATAAGATTACATGTCATGTAAGTACTGTTCATGTACCAGACGTTGCAATGGGCAAACTGTATCTTTCTCAAACCTGCCTTTTCAGATGGGTCATTAGATGTGACAGTAAGCCAAATATAATGTTGGATCAGGAATGATCTAATGGTCTAATGCAGAGAGTGAACACATATTTACTTCACCCTTAGACTTGTTTGTGTCTCTAGTGGGTGAAGCATTGGAGTGCTTCCTAATTCAAATGCTTTTTAACTTGCCCTTCAGTGACACAGTGAAATGCTTTAAGCTCTGAACACTATAATTATTATTTGGTCTCGCTGTAGAAATTATTTAGTTTTTAAATTGAGAAAATCAAATGCATCCTGGAAGGGAAACCACCAGCAGTAGGAAAGTGCAAGCTTTTCAAGTTAGTGTGTGTAGAATAAATAGACTGGAGGGAGATTTCTACGCAGTGCAGACTGTCAGGACATGTGAATGCATCTACATTCCTGCAATGCTGTGTTTGCTTCAGCTGCTTCATCCTGGGGTTCTCTCAGGAGGTAGGGAGGCATTTCTGAGATCCTGGTTTGAGACTACCTTGCCCAGCACCAAAGCCTCTTATGAGCACCCAACTGTTCCCCTGTCATTAAAGCAAAATGTCATGGGTGCTGGAAATCTGGAATAAAAACAACAAATGCTGGAAATAATCAACAGGTGAGGCGACAATGGTGAGAGGAGGAAAGCTGAGTTAACATTTCTGGGCTGTGGCCTTCAGATACCATAGATCTGAACATGTCAACCCTTTTTCTCTTGCTGGATCTGAAATGTGAACTCTGTTTCTCTCAGTGTAGTTGCTACCTTGACCAGTTCCCATTTTATGTTTATTTTTAAGTCCCCATTGTTTCAGTTACCTTCGGTAAAAATCATTATATGGATGTAGGTTTGCTTGCTAAGCCGGAAGGTTGGTTTTCAACGAACCTTCCAGCTCAGTGAGCAAACCTACATCCAGAACTTTAACCTGAGCTACAGATCTTCTAAAAAATATCATTATATTTATTCGCTGGTTGGGACTTTGATTATTGTTTTCTGTAGGAAAATGGTCCAAGTCTGGTAGTGTCATACACTGCCAGCTAAAAGTCTTGGTGCCAAACCTAATGAACTGCAGATAGAATGGTTTTGAAGGTGACTTGTTGCTTCAAAGTTTACTGGAAACGTTAAAGCTCCCTTTTTTGTATATAACTTGACACTTGTTCATTATCATCCAGGATTAATACCCAGTGAATATCACTGAGAAGTGAAAGCTGTTTTATATAACCTTGGGGCTCTGTGGCACATTAGTAATGTCCCTACCTCTGAGTTCAAGTCCCATCTGCTCCAGATGTGTGTCTGGACTGTAGATTAAAAATATCTATAACCTTTTCTGATGTCCGATCTGGCTTCATCAGCCATTTACTAATTGTCCTTGTATTTAAGAACTGTAAATGGGATGTGAGCAATCTCCGAGCGTTGCCTGAGCTGTTCCATTTACCAGTGCGATCTTTGAGCTTGACTGTAAAATCTAACTTCTCACTCCAGCAGCGTACAGGGGGAGTACTGTGCTCTTAGGCATGCTGTCTTATGGATAAGACATTAAACTGAGGCTTTGTCTGCTGTCTCAGGTGGCTGGGACAGATTCTTCACCAGAATTCAAAGTAGAAATGGTGTTCTGTCCCTCAAACAACATAATTAAAATACATTGCCCAAATTACAATGAATGGATAATGTGGTACATGTTTGATTTGGCTTGCTTTAGGCTGTGTTGAGATTGCGGAAGGCAATATAAAAATCGTACATTTTGACAGTGATCTACCTTCAAGTAGAGCTTTATGTGCTACGAGATATCTGGTCATCATGAAAAGTGCTATATAAATAACATTTTTTTTCTCAGATGATCAGATTAAAGCAAAAGGCCAGTGACAAAGAGGGCTATTTTTTGTTTTGCTGGTTTCTTTTACTGCTAAGTATACTTGGAGCTTTAGAAAAAAAATCAGTAAGTTGCATCTTTCTTTTGTATTGTTGGACACTAACAGGAGTCCAGAGCTTCTGGTCTGTTTGCGGCAGAGTAATGCTTACTTAGAAGATATCTAGAAACAAAGTTTCCACTCTTTTGCACCTGAATATCACACTATACATAGATAAAAAGGCTTTGAACTTTCACAGCACCTTTGGTGACCTTAGGCTATCCCAAGTTGTGTTACAACCAATGAAGTACTTTCAAAATGGAATGCAGGAAACAGTGCGTGCATGTGCACAGCAAGCTCCCACAATGGGCCATGAGCTGAATTTCTATGTTAGCTGAGGGGTATAATGTCAGGAGACCGAGGTTAACTCCTTTGCCTTCAGAATAGTTCCACAGGCAGACATCGCAATAGTTAATTGTCTCACCCCAAAGATTTGAGTTGCTGGAATCTGTCTGCAGCTGCTCAGTTTGGTTTGCAAGATATATGCCCAAGTCTAACTCATTTCAGAAGCTAGCCCATATTAAACACAGCTTGAAGCAGATTAGTGCTTGTCCTGTTACTGCCTGCTATTTTGTGTTAATGCATGACTAACCATCAATAACACTGTAGGAAATCTGTTTAATTAACTGGGTGAAAGGGGAAAGAATATGATTTGTGTTAGTAGTAATAATTAAATTGATCAAATGCCTTTTAAGTTATTTTTTCATAATTGTGGTTTACCACATCTTAAAATCTCTCCTAATGTGAGAGCTTGTGCCAACATCAGCTATGTCTCTGTTGGCAGCAGTTTATCTCTGAGTTAGAAAATTGTACAGTTGAGATGTTAATCAATGTGGAGGTAAAGGTTCCATGATGCTGCTTTGATGTAAGTTGAAGGAATCAATGTTGATGTGATGGAAAGTATTTATCCCTTAACCAAGATAACTACAATAATTTAACTGGTCATTGTCACATTGCTGTTTGTGGGACCTTGCTTTGTCCAAATCAGTTGCTATGTTTCCTCTATTACTATTCTTCACCACTTAACATGATCCAGAGTTTCTCCTCTAATGTTGATGAGATGTGGGATTTTATCCTGACCAGGTTTAGGTTGACATGGGCTTTGGTAATATTTAAGGACAGGCTGAGTCTCATGTCTGAAGAATTGACCAGACTGAGAGTGGCTTTCTAATCATATGCAGTAAGCAACAACATTGCAGATGCCCTATATGGCAGGTCATGCCTGTCCGCAATGGCCACTTTAATTGTGGTATGGAGGTAATAGAGGTCAAAGCATTCTCCATCTCTGGTATATGTTGAGCACTTGCCATATGCTGGCTGAAATCTCTTGACAAGTCACCCATCAATGAGAAGATCTATCACCAGATCAGATCAGCCAAAGTTTGAAAACAAAGACCTCTAAATTCGAATTATTTAAGTTATCTAGAATTATTTTGCCAATGCATATTAAAAGAGCAGAGTCTTAAATTACTTTGTTTCCTGTGAGGATTTAGGTCCTCTGCAGCAGTTTACTTGAAACATGAACAAAATTAAGAAATTTTCTGATGTTTGAAGAGGGATGAAGCAAGTGATCAGTCAATTCTGTGTTTAATAAGTGTGATTTTAGCAGACCATTTGAGTTTAATTGCTGCTTACCAGTACAAATGTGGCTTGGAGGTATGAAAAGAAGACATGTGCAGGTTCAGCTGTTAAGTGCAATTCTTGTGGACAGATGTACATAGCCTCCGTGCATGTATTCTTGTGCACTGGAGGGAATGAAATATACTGACTGACCCATGGTTCAGAATGGCACATGGGCAGTGGAAGAGGGTGCATAGTTGCTTCGAAATAGCACCGGATAATCTGATGGTGGCAATCCAGAGGGACTGAGGGATGGGAAGGCGCTAGGAGTCCATCTTGTTCTCCCATCTTTCTTCTCCTTCTCTGCATGTGCTGCTCACCCTTGCCCTATCTCACCTTCCCATTCCTCATCTGAAGTGAACCCCTAGAAAGATTGCTACAATTGAGTCCTGACGAGTAAGGTGGAGTAGATGCAGTTTTCAGTGAATTTCTCATCAACGTGTTGGTAATTTTTGTGCTGTCTTGACAAACTGCCTGAAAAGTCTCCCAAAGTGCCTCAAAAGTTGTCTTTAAAACTCTAGCAGCTAGTCAACAGTTTACGCTGTGTGTGCCTTGAAATAGTATCCAAACACCTCAAGCAATAACTTACTTATGCCTGAGCAACTGGTCATTTTTATGTCGAGACATTAGCTGAAGCACTAGACACCAAAACATTGTGGTGCCTCTTCAATGCTCACTAGTCGAAAGTTTAATCATTACTTGGATCCTTAATGATCCTATAGATGTCAGTTTGTAGTTCACACTTTAACATCAAAATGACTTCTTGCTCTAAAAGCCGTTTAGACCAGTGTTGTTCCTCAATATCCCATTGTGACTGTCATTTTTAATGTCTATCATATTTGGAGAAAGTCACTATCTATAACTCTGGCATGGATTTCAGTGTAGAGGGTTACGATGTCTAAATTTAAAAGCACTCTTACTTATGTCTCTACCACTCTCTTCATTGTTATGCTATTTGGCTGCCTTCCAAAAGGTACATTATAATAAGTGTGTATTTATATATAGAATAGATCATTCTCCATGCTATGCATGAAATAGAGGCAAACACAGAATAAGCCCTCAGTAAATAGTTTTAGTAGTTCATATCACTCAATATTGGAGAAAGCTTAGGTTTTATTAAAAAGGTCAAGTGTTTTGTTTGTCGAACTCAGACCTAAAGGTTTCATCAAACTAAGTGTTGCACGCAGAACCTCAAGCATCCCCACTCTCCTTATCAAAGATTACTGGACTGATGTTGCATTTTTGAAATTGTCTTCATCTCTGCTGAATGTTTTGCAAATTTTGCCATACTTGTTTTGTCCAAGAAATTTAGCTTAATGGGCTTGTTGCATTGACAGTACACAGTGGTTTCCGTAGTTATCTGTGACCTTGAACTGTGAAGGGAGGAGCTGGTCATGGTTTATGCTTCTGATCATTGTGGATGTGGGGCAGCAGGGTGGCTCAGTGGTTAGCACTGCTGCCTCACGGCACCAGGGATCCAGGTTTGATTCCCTCCTCGGGCGACAGTCTGTGTGGAGTTTGTACATTCTCCTTGTGTCTGCGTGGATTTCCTTGATCGGCCATGAGAAATTGCCCGTAGTGCCTAGGGATATGTGTAGCTTAGATGGATTAGACAAGGGAAATGTAGGGTTACAGTGAATAAGGTTGGGGGGGGATTTAGCTTAATGGGCTTGTTGCATTGACAGTACACAGTGGTTTCCGTAGTTATCTGTGACCTTGAACTGTGAAGGGAGGAGCTGGTCATGGTTTATGCTTCTGATCATTGTGGATGGGGGGCGGCAGGGTGGCTCAGTGGTTAGCACTGCTGCCTCACGGCACCAGGGATCCAGGTTCGATCCCCTCCTCGGGCAACAGTCTGTGTGGAGTTTGTACATTCTCCTTGTGTCTGCATGGATTTCCTTGATTGGCCATGAGAAATTGCCCGTAGTGCCTAGGGATATTTTAGCTTAGACGGATTAGACAAGGGAAATGTAGGGTTACAGTGAATAAGGTTGGGGGGGGTGGAATGAGTCTGGGTGAGATGTTCTTTGGAGGCTTGGTGTGGACTTGATGGGCGAATGGCCTGCTTCCACACTATATGGGCTGGTGCTTGGTTGAGATGTCCCAAGTACTTGAGTTACCTTCAACGTCTATATTCGTACAAAAGCATCGGTCAGTTGTGTCATGATGCAGAGGACAGGCAAGAGGACGGGAGCCTGAAATCAGCAGCAAAACAGAAATTAATCTTTTAGTGTGTCAGCACTACATTTTTTCTTTCTTGTGGTACAGTGTGGTTAGAATGACATCAGTGTGGCCAAATTTTGTTGCTATTCACAATTTAACAGATTATTGGCTCGTAAATTAGACACAAAAGAACACAGAGCAGCCCTGGGGAAGATCTACAGTACACAGATCGACTGCAGTGATTGCATCTAACATGGTGGACTGATGTCAGAATTCTGCCATTTGACTCACCTACTCAAATCTTATAGTGAGTATAGTTATGATGGAAGTTTATGGGTGGATTGCCTGCTCACCACAATTATGATTTTAACCCAGCGGCGATGTCGAATCTTACATTGTTCACAATGTTTCTTTTTAATGCATGTCATTTGTTTTTCAAATTAATGACTTAAAACCCTTTTCATCTTTGTACTGTCAAAAGAGTGAAATTTAGACTGAATAGATCCAAGTTGCTGTTTCTATATAATGTCAAGAATATGAATGATAATCTGATAACTAGTTTTATTCCTTGTCCTGGTTGTTGCAATATTCAACTGATGAGAATGAATGATTGTATTTAATCATTTAGAAAATAAAATCACTAAGTATTTCGACCATCGAATGTATGTTTCAAAATAACGCTGAAATGTTGACCCTGCAATCCATGTTTTCAATAGGCCTCCCTCACTGGGTAACAGAAGAGCACCTTTGTTCCCAAAGGTCAGGGGCATCTTGGAAGCTACTGAGCAAAGCCAACTGAAAAAGAGGGCAACATTTGGAGACAGTAATCCTGAGGTGCTTTTGAGCACCGTTTGAGGATTGTGGCCTTTGACATGAACTAGGAGTATATCTTCAGCCATATTAGAATACAGTGATGCCCAGGAAGAAAGACACTAAGACACATGCCTCTTACCCCTTTGAGGACTCCAACATGCGTTAAAGGACCATGATTAATTTATTCTTCTACCTGTTCTTGATAATTTCACCTTGTGTGATAGTTGCTACTTGCGTCTCAGTGATTGAAAATATTTCCCAAATAATCTGGTTTTCCATTTTAAGAAACATGGTTCGTACTTGCCAATTTTCAACACCCTGACCTTATTATCGGAGTTTTCAAAAACTTCAGCCCAAACATCTGGTGTATCTTTTGCAAATTCCCTCATGACTATCTTTGAATGGAAATTATTATCAGTTAGAGGCATACAGCACAGATGGAGGCCATTTGGCCAGGCATTTCTATACTAGCTGCTTGGAGGCTCTAACCAATGGGTCATCGACCTAAAATGTTGATCCTGTTTCTCCGTCCATAGTTTTAGCTTGTCCTGTTGAGCATTTTCAGTTTCTTTTTGGGTTTCCAACATTTATGGTATTTTGCTTTAGTCTCCAAATAGCCCTGCAATTCTTCTATTGTTCAAGTCCGTATCCAATTCCCCCCAATCGGGGGTGGGGGGAATGAATTCAAATATGCATCCACCACCCTTTTTAGGCAGTGCACTGCAGTTCTTATATTCTCAAAAGGAAGCCTCCTCCCCATTTGTGGAGCATCCTGCACGGCCCCAAAGTGCTGTACAGCCAATGGACAAAGACCAATTTCTTGCATTTCTTCAAAAGAATGCATTGGGATCTTTTTAGTTTTGCCTGGGATTGCTGAAGGGGCTTCTGGTTAGCATCCAAAATACAGTAGCTTCAGAGGTTCACAGTCTGTGCTGCTTTGGGATCTCAGCCTGGATTATCTGTTCAAATCTCCGAGGCCAAACCTTTGAGATCAGTTTTGTGCAAACTGACCTCTGCAAAAACTTCAGCCTGACTAAGACCTTACTAACTGTGCTCTTATAATGATTTGATTTGATTTATTGTCACGCGTACCTAAGTACAGTGGAAAGCTTTGTTTACGAGCAGTACAGGCAGATCATTGTAAGCAAATACATATACATCAAAGGGTGAAAAGAAAACTTGGACAGAGGCATACAGATTACATTGCACGTTTAAGATCAACATTAGCAAGATCAGCATTCTCTGAAGTTAGAGAGTCCATTTATCAGCCTAAAAACAGCAGGGAAGAAACTGCTCCTGAACCTGTTGCTGCATGCGCTGACGCTTCTGTATCTTCTGCCTGATGGAAGAGGTTGTAGGAAAGCATGACCCAGGTGTGATGGGTCATTGATGATGTTGCCAGCCTTTCTGCTGCAATGAGCCATGTAGATGGAGTCCATGAATGGGAGGTTGGCTTCTATGATAGTCTGGGCTGTGTGCACTACCTTCTGCAGTGTCTTACCATCCTGGGCAGAGCAGTTGCTGTACCAGGACATTATGCGCCTGGACAGTGTGCTTTCTCTGGTGCATCTGTAGAATTTGCTGAGGATCCTTGTGGACATGCTGAATTTCCTGAGCTGCCTGAGGAAAAGGAGGCATTGTTGTGCCTTCTTGACCGTTGCATCTACGTGAGAAGTCCAGGACAGGTTGTTGGATATCATCACTCTTAGGAACTTGATGCTGTCAACCCTCTCAACCTCCGCTTCATTGATGTAGATGGGGACGTGTTCCCCTCCTTTCTCTCTGAAGTCAATGATCAGTTCTTTAATTTTGTCGACATTGAGAGAGAGGTTATTACCATTGCGCCATGCCACCAAGCCCTCTATCTTCTTTCTGTATTCTGACTCTTCATTGTTTGATATCCATCCTACCCACAGCAAACTTGTAGATGGTGTTCATTTGGAATTTGGGTGCACAGTTGTGGGGTTATGGGGAGTACAGTAGGGGGCTTCAAAATCATCCTTTTGGGAAGATCCAATATTGAGTGATATTGTGGAGGAGGTGCAGTCGTCACTGATGGTGGTCTGTAGATCAAAAAGCTGAGCATCCAGTTATAGAGAGCAGAGCCAAGACCTGCATCTGGGAGTTTTGAGATCAATCTGGAGGGGATACTGGTGTTGAAGGTGGAGCTGTAGTTGATGAGTAGGAGTCTGGGTCAACCCTCTCATTGATGTAGATGGGGACGTGTTCCCCTCCTTTCTCTCTGAAGTCAATGATCAGTTCTTTAATTTTGTCGACATTGAGAGAGAGGTTATTACCATTGCACCACGTCACCAAGCCCTTTATCTCCTTTCTGTATTCTGACTCTTCATTGTTTGATATCCATCCTACCCACAGCAAACTTGTAGATGGTGTTCATTTGGAATTTTGGTGCACAGTTGTGGGGTTACGGGGAGTACAGTAGGGGGCTTCAAAAGCATCCTTTGGGAAGCTCCAATATTGAGTGATATTGTGGAGGAGGTGCAGTCGTCACTGATGGTGGTCTGTAGATCAGAAAGCTGAGCATCCAGTTATAGAGAGCGGAGCCAAGACCTGGATCTGGGAGTTTTGAGATCAGTCTGGAGGGTATACTGGTGTTGAAGGTGGAGCTGTAGTCGATGAGTAGGAGTCTGGTGTAGGTGTCCTTGTTGTTCAGTTATTCCAGGGATGAGTGCAAGGTAGGGATATGGCAGGCCGGGAGCCTGGAGTTGATGTGGGCCATGACCAGCCTTTCGAAACACTTCATGATTATGAAGGTCAGAGCCACTGGGCGGTAGTCATTAAGGCACGTTGCACGTGCTTTCTTAGGTGCGGGGATGATGGTGGCCTTCTTGAAGCAGGTGGGGATTTTGGATTGGAGGAGCGAGAGGTTGAAGATTTCAGTGAATACCTCCGCCAGCTGGTCTGCACAGGACCTGAGTGCTTGGCTGAAGATACCATCCAGGCCCGTCGTTTTCCTTGGGTTGACTGCCAGGAAGACATCTGTTGGGGCAGGTGGCACTGCGCCACTGGCATTCTGCTCAAACCGAGCATAGGAAGTGTTGAGCGTATCAGGGAGGGATGTGTCTTTGTTATGTCGCTGTGCTTCATTTTGTATCCCATAATGCTAATCAATGAATTCAAATGCTAATTTTTACATTATAAGGCCATAAGGAATAAAAACAGGAGTAGGTCATCTGGCTCCTCCATCATTCAATAGGCTTATGGCTGACCCGGCATTTCTAGCATCCACTTTACTGCCCTTTCCCTTGCTTCCCCAATTGACAAGAAATCTTCCCCCACAACTCTCTGTGGCAAGGAGTTCCAAAGGGACTCAACCCTCTGGTTCTAGACTGTCCCATGAGGAGAAGCATCCTCTCAATATTTACCCTCTCAAGCCCCTGAAGGAACTCCATAGATTTCAATGTGATCACCTCTCATTCTTTGAAATTCCAATGAGTAGCAGCTAAACTTTGTTCCTAAGAGAGTCCCTCCATTCCAGGGGTCATTCCAGTGAGCCTGCTCTGAACAGCCTCCAAGGAAATGATGACCTTTCTAAACCAGGGGGCCAAAACTGATCACATTACTCTCGTGTGGTCTCGCCAGCATCGTGTCCAGTTGCAGTAAGACTCCTCTACTCTTATACGCCAAACCCCTTGAAATAAGGGCCACCATTCCATTTGCCTTCCTGATTACCTGCTGTACCTTTGTCTACTCCACTTCCTACCTCCCTCTCTGCTGTTGGTCATAACTCCACCATGACAATCCTCCGACAGTAGCACTCATTTATTAGTAAAACACTTCATTTTAATTTTTTAGTGCAGCTATTTGTTCAGTCCTATTTTCTCTTGTTATAATTATGAAAAGTTTCTAGTGATAGCAATTTTCTTAATGGAGATCCCATAATTGTGCAGGTGTACACTTTGAACCCTTTGAAGGAATTGAGAATGCAGAAGCTCGTCACACAAAGATTTGGAAGTTTAGAATGTTCTATTTGTCGGAAATTTGTCAGGAAAAACCTGACATCTTGAAGGACTGGGTAATTACTTGACATTTTTCAGCCCAAGCCTGGAGGTTGTTCAGGTTTTGCTGCGGATAGGCACGCATGACCTCATTATCTGAAGATTTGCAAATGGAGTTGAATATGATCCCATCGTCGCTCTGTGCCCGACCTTGGACAAGGAATGGGCATTGATGAAAACCGAAGATCGTTGGTGTTCCAACTCTCCCTGAGGAGCGCCTGCAGCAGTGTTCTGAGCTTAAAATATTTAGTGAAGGCCAGTCTTCAAACCCCGTGTGACTGTATTCACTGAAGAGTCTTCCTGCTACATTCTGCTGAGACGATTTGATGCCATATTTGTCAAATGCTGCTGTCAAGGGCAGTCACTCAAATCTCAAATTCAACTCTCTTTCCCTCCTTAACCCCCCCCCCCCCCCCCCCCACCCCCCCCCACACCCCAGTGTTGGGAAACAGTTTTACTGAGTTCTGATGTTATCCAAACTAGCATCAGTGAGCAAAATATTGGTGAATAACTGCTGCTTGACAGCACTGTTGAGGACTTGTGTTGCTTAAGAGCAGACTGATGGAGTAATATTTAATTGGATTCAATCTGTCCTGTGACTTGGAGACCAAGGACATAATTGGATAATTCTCTCCATTACTGGGTAGTTTGCTACAAATGGAATAATTTGAGGGAGGTGCAGTTCATTTTAAAGCATACGTCTCCAAGGCTATACCTTGGATGTTCTTGGTATCCATAGATTTTGCTGTATGCATTGCATTCGGCCAGTGGACAAAATGGGATAAATCAGCTCACCTGCAGGCTTTGGTGTTCATCCTGGAAGGAGATCTACAATTCTGTTGGCTACGTTTTCTGAGTTTAGTCCAGACAGTTAATTTTTTAAGTCGAGCTAAAATTTGCTATTCCAAGTGGCTTTTGTCTTGACTTTTATTCTTTTTTTTCCTTTCCTTGTGGTGAGCTGAGTTATGTTGTGATTACTGTTTCCTGATGCAGCCCTATTTGGAGGCCACTCACTTGTTCTTCTACATTACTACAAGCCAGGACAACTTGATGTGCCATTCGAGAAAGGTCTAATATGGAATTGAGAACACTTAAGGTGCCACCTTTATTCTGATAAAACCTGAAGATGTCTTGGGGCAGGGATTTACACGTTAATCAATCGAAACCTGCAACTCCGTTCCAACTGATTAAAGACTTAGTAGCCTTCTGGGTTTGTTCAATACATTCGCATTAATTGTACAACCCTTTGATCTTTCGCTACAAATTCTGTGACAGATGTATTCTCTCTCACTAGCTGCCTGAGGAAGGAGTGGGCACTCCGAAAGCTTGCGGTTTCAGATAAACCTGTTGGACCATAACACAGCATCATGTGATTTTTAACTTTTTCCACTCCAGTCCAGCACTGGCACCTCCACACGATGTATCTTCTGTCTGCATGATCTCTTTTTTTAAATTAAAGGAATGATTAAATAGTTTAAAAAGATTTTTGTTTTGGGAATCTGTGTCTATTGATTGGAATCCATTTCAAAACCAAGCAAAAACACATTGCTGGAAAAATTCAGCTGGTCTGGCTGCATCTGTGGAGAGAAAACAGCATTAATGTTTCATGCCCAGTGGCTCATCTTTCGAGTATATTTCCACATTTCCAAATCTCACTTCTGCCTAATGGACCAATCTCAAAGTTAATATGTGAGGGTATAAACCTCTACTGTACTGTGTTGCAATATTTCTATATTTGCATCTCGAGACAGGGCACAGCCAAAAACTAAACAAGTATTTTGCATCTGTCTTTACTGTTGAGGTCGATGCCACCTACGCCCATGTGATGGAAGAGGAGACTGTATTATGGGAAGGGTTCAGAATTGACAGGGAAGGGCTGTTGGACAGGATGTGGGTACTTGAAGTTGACAAGGCACTGAGATCAGATATTGAAGGAATTTGCAGAAGACTGGCCATAATCTTTCATTCTTTCCTGGGCTCTGGGAAGATTCCAGAAAACCGAACGATTGTAAACATCAAACCCAAATTCAAAGTAAAGGTCAGAAAGATAATCCCGGAAATTACAGGCCGGTTTAGTTTTACTTGAGCGTCAGGGAAGCTTATAGAAACAACTTCGGGATAGATTTAGGAATCACATGGAAGTAACTGGATTGATTAGGGAAAGATGGTTTCTAGGTTTCTACAAGGGCAGTCATATTTAACGAACTTGCAGGAGTTTCTCGATGACATTCAAGCTTCAGAGGGCAGAAGTTTCAACTGGTTTACAAAACAAGTAAGTGCAAGGTGAGAAAAGTCTTTTTGACATGACGAGTGTTTTGGGTCCAGAAGACACTGCCTCGAAATATAGTCAAGGCATAACAGCAATCTAGGTTTGTTCAGTATACCGTTTTATTTGCATGATACTGTGATCTTTTGCTATAAATTCTGTCTTATGATTCTGCTCTACTAGTTACCTGATAAAGGAGCAGTGCTCCACAAGCTAGTGCTTCCAAATAAACCTGTTGGACTATAACCTGGTGTCGTGTGATTTTTAACTTTGGAAATGTAATGGAGCCAGGTTGTGTTGATGTATTTTAAAGCTTGTTAGATGATATTTAAGTAGAAACAAGGTGTATGGACATGAGAAAAAGACAGTGATGTTCATTTCGAAAGCTGGTACAGACACAATTGGGTTGTGTGGCCTCATTCTGCGCCAATGTGTTCGTGATTCTGCCGTTTTCACAAAGATACAGGCACGCTGTCGAAGTTCAGACTGCTGGCCTTTTCTAAAAAGCAAAATTCACTTTGAGGTGACGGCAATAATAATAAATGCAGTGAAAGCTCCTAAAACGGCTCAGACAGACTGAGATTACAGCAGTTTGCTGATTCTGTGATTACAGGGTAAAAGGGTAATTGAGTTTAACTTTACAAATAGATTTGCTTGGAAGAGATATAGCACAGCTTTAAGTGGAGTCTTGACCCCAATTTTCTTACCAAAGCAAAATCTCTCTCTCCTTCTCAGAAATAGCCTGATCAAATCAAATAGCCCTAAGTAAATCAGTGTAGCCATATATGTCGTTAAATTAATATATCGGTCAAAGATTAATTCTCCTATCCAGGTTCCTGGACATGACTAGTACTGTAAGAATGTACTAACTACAGTTAGAAATAAGGTAGCTTGCACATACAATCGCAATCCATTTTTCTGTTCAAATGCATTGGGAGTGAGAAAAATCTGCGGGTCAGTACATTAGAAGACGGAGTGGGAACCACCAGAGTAGAGGAAAGTTGCAGTGAAAGTTTGAGAGGACTGAAATGATCAGTGAGCAGTTCTTAACAAGGGCCAGAGTTTGTATAGGCGGGATTTGGGGGATCTGACAGGGACAATGATGGCCCAGTTGAGTTGCTAAAATATGAGACTGAGTGAGATTTTGACAGTCGAGTCAAAGGTTATGGATGGGTAAGACAAGAAAGTGAAGTTGAGACTTTAGCTAGAACGGCCATGAATGGCCCGAAGTGTCGAAAGATTTTAGAGTTAGAATCCCGACTGTGTGGAAACAGGCCCTTTGGCTCAACAAGTCTACACCAACCTTTTGAAGGGTATCCTACCCTTTCCCTGACTAGTGAACCTAACCCTAAACACTATGGGCAATTTAGCATGGCCAATTCAACTTTGGATTGTGGGAGAAAACTGGAGCACCCAGAGGAAACCCACGCAGACACAGGGAGGATGTGCAAACTCGACACAGACAGTCACCCGAGGCTGGAATTGAACCTGGGTCCCTAGTGCTCTGAGGCAGCAGTGCTAACCACTGAGCCACCATGCCCACTTCCGGCTTTGTCCTGCTTCTCGACCTGATTTCCTCTGAGTGAGGGCCGATGTGATGGTATACAGGGGAGGGTGGGCTCAGTGACAGCTCGATGATGAAAACTTGGCTTTATGTTTTTATTTTTGGTTTTATCCAAGTGAGCTGCCAGAGAGAGGATGAAATTAAGCGTGAAAATTACAGTGGGCTAACAGAATGAGATGGATTGATTTCTTCCAAGTGGAGAAATAACCAAAGTCTTTTCCCCAGAGTGGAGGAATCCAAAACTTGAAAGCATAGGTTTAAGGTGAGAGTGGATAGAATTCAAAGAGACCTGAGGGGCAACTTTTTCACACAGAGGGTGGTACGTGTATGGAATAAGCTGCCAGAGGAAGTGGTGGAGGCTGGTACAATTATAACATTTGAAAGGCATCTGGATGGGTATATGAATAGGAAAGGTTTAGAGGGATATGGGCCAAATGTGGGCAAGTGAGACTAAGTTAATTTAGGATATCTGGTCGGCATGGACCAGTTGGACCAAAGAGTCTGCTAGGCAGCGTGGTCAATTGGAGAAGGTCAAAGAAAGGTTGAAACGGACTGGTAAAGCTGGGTGTCATCGTTATAATTACAGAAACTGAGCCCATGTCTGTAGATAATGTTTGGGTATAATATGGTAATCTGCTACTCTGGGTTGGTATCAAGTAGATGCCTAGACTGGGTGTCCAGACCTTGTACTGCTCCAGTTTACAGTTGGCTGCATCATGAATGTTTGGGTTGGAGACTGTCACAGGCTCATCTTTGTTAGCAATGTTTGCTACAGGAGAAAAAAAGAGATCAAATTAAATAAACAACCCAAAATACATGTCCTGCCTGGAGCTTCCCAAAGGCCATGGATAATTTGTGTAATGTCTGGAAGTAGAATACTGGCCCTATTCACACCAAGTCCAAAAGGCATGCCCGAGAGTCTTTTTGAGGTGCAAGTCAGGAGTGTGATGGAATTCTCTTTCTTGGATGTGAGTAGCTCCAACAACTCTTGGAATTCAATACTGTACAGATCAAAGCAGCTGCTTGATTGGCACTGGATACACAGCCATAAACATTCACTTCCTCCACCATTGGCACACAGTGACGCCATTGCGACTTTGATAGTACTGACTGAAATTGTGACTTCTGCTGGCTACAAGGTTAAGGGCAGTAAGAAATTGGGAACCTCGCTATTTGTGAGTGTCCCGCTGAGCCCCGCACCATCCTGCCTTGGAATTCTATCAATATTCCTTAACCATTATCATCTCAAAAACGTGGAGCTCCTTTCCTGACAGAAAAACTGGACACAGGAAGAGGTCATTTGACCTTATTGAACTTGCTCTGTGATTCATATTGACTGGTCCCCTATCTCAATGCCATATTTCTGCTTTCTCCCAACACCCCTTGATGTTTTTAATATCTAAAAATCTCTCCGTCTTTCCTGAATGTTATCAGTGATTTGGCCTCCATAGCCTCTAAGGTGGAGAATTGCTGAGATTCACTACCTTTTGAGTGAAGAAATATTTCCTCATCTCAGTCCTAAATTGTATACCCCGTAACCTGAAACAGTGTTCCTTGGTTCTAAACTTGCCAATCAGGTAGAACCTCTTCCCTGTATCTAGTCTATCCAACTCTTAGAAGTCTATTTGTTTCAATCAGATTGAAATCTGAATCTCATTGTTCTAAATTCTGGTGAAAATGCACCCAACTAAGCCAGTCTCTCCTCCCAGACAGTTTTGTCATCAGGTAATGAACTTCTGCTGCACTCTCTCAATGGCAAGTATATTCTCTCTTGGATACAAAGATCAAACTGCATGTGACACACCAGGTGTGGTCTCATCACAGTCCTGTATAACTAAAGTAAGATATCTCTCCTTCTGAGCTCTAGTTCTCTTGCAATGAAGGCCAATATATCACTTGCCTTCCTAATTGTTGAATGCACCTACCTGTCTATTTTTATCGACAGTACAAGCACGCCCAGGAATCTCCAACATTCACCCTTCCTAATATATATTGATTAAATAATCTCCTTTCTGCTTGTCATGCCTAAAGGTAGAACTTCAAATACCCATTCATTGAAATACCCTGTCTGTCAAACCAATTCTCAATGAATATTACCCATGTGCTTTAACTTTGCCCACTAATCTCCGAAGATGAACCTTATCAAAAGCCTTCTGCAAAACCACATCCACTGAGTTTCCCTTAGCTATTCTACAAGTTACATCCTCAAAAATCTCCAGGAGATTTGGTCAGCATGATTTGTCTTTCATAAACTCATGGTAGCTTTGTCTAATACTGTTTAGTATTTTCCAAATGTTCTGATGTCACATCTTTTATAATAGATGAGCATTTTTCCTCACTACTGATGTTAAGCTAACCGGTCTGCAATTCTCTGCTTTTCTCTTTCCCTCCCTGTTGAAATAGTAGAGTACATTTGTCTCTCTCCAATCTGTAGAATCTACTCTAGAGGCTGTGCAAGTCTGGAAATACATCTGGTATTTTCAGGGCAACTTCCTTTTGTACTTTGCAATGTAGATTATTAGGGCCTGGTGATTTGTTAGCCTGTAACCTCATTAATTTCCCAAGCGCCATTTTCTTACTAATTATTCCCTTTAATTTCACCCTCTCATGAGACGCTTGGTTCCCTCCTATTTCTGGGAGAGTATTTTTCTGTCCTCTTCCGTGAAGACAGTATCAAATTCTTTGTGCCTAGCTGTGCGAGAGACCTGGGTTCAATTCTAGCCCCAGCGACTGAGTGTACATTCTCCTCGTGTCTGCATGGGTTTCCTCCGCGTGCTACGGTTTCTTCCCACAGCCCAAAGGTGAGCAGGTCAGTTGGATTGGCCATGCTAAGTTGCCCATAATGTCCAGCCATGTGCAAACTAGGTGGATTAGCCATGGGAAATGTGGGGTTATGGGGATAGGCTAAGGGGGATTGACCTGGGTGGGATGTTCTTTGGAGTGTTGGTGTGGACTTGATGGACTGAATGGCCTGCTTCCACATTTGGTATTCTATGGCTGTAAGGACCCTGCATTTGCCTTTACTAATCCTTTTCTCTTCACATATTTTTAATGTTCCCTGCAAGTTTACTCTCAACAGCATTATGGGTGTACGCTTTGCTCATGGGTTTCATAGCAACTCACCTTCCATTTTTCTCAAGGGTCTGAGGGATGGCCATGAAATGTTGGTCTTAACTGTGATCGTCTAATCAAGTGAATGGATAGATCAATAAACACATTTGCTCTGGGCCAAGTAAATGATGATGAGCACGATCCAAAACCCACTCCCAACTGAAGACAGAAGAAGCCATTGTCCCTAGAATGAGGATCGTTGCTATGGTATATTAGGAAAGATAAAATCTCCACAGGGTGCATTAAGGCTCATGTTCTACAGTTTAGACTTGGTCATGGGCACCTGAGAAGGGGATGCAGCCCTGGCAACCTTGGCAAAGCTTTCCCCAATGACACAAGCTCCCCACAAAAATAGCAAAGGGGATGGGGTTTAAGGTATGAATTGCTGAAAATTAAGAACTACTCAAGTGGAAGTTCAAATAAACAACCAGTTTAGAAGTGGGTTAATTCGAAAAATTATTGACCTCTACCTGAAAGCATTACCCTCAAACATCTTCACCCTGAGCTGTGTCTCGGCTACATGGGGAATTAAACTTGGGCTAAATCAGAGGTGGGGAACCTTTTCATGTTGGAAGGCCGCATTATGTTAGTTGTAATCGAATAAGGCCGCATCCAAGAAACTTCAATTATATATTCTTCAAAGTTCACATTATTTTGCAAAAATCTAACTACTATGTACTAACTAACTAAAAAAAAGAAAAAAATATGTTAATTTTAAAGTTAACTAACCTTTTTATGATTTTGTTGTGACTGCCTTTTGTAGGAAAGCATTTGAATATTTGGTTGCAGCATGCAGGTCTGCAGTTTTAGCTGATCCTCTAGATAGTATCCGTCATTTGTGACCTTAAGGGGGTCTTGATTTTGGTTAAGTGGGAGAATGTAGATTCGCAGCAATAAGTGGTTGAAAAGCAAGAAAGCATTTTTCGTGTATGTTGTCGAAGGCATGAGTATTCTATTGCATTTTTCCATATTTCAATTGGATCTTTCTTAGCATCAAATAAAGACTTTAAAATGTCATCTTCTGAGAGCTCAATCAAAAATTTGGATTCATTCAAAAGGCCACACACGATGGCCTAGAAGGCCACATACGACCTTAAGGCCACAGGTTCCCCACCCCTGGATTAAATCTTTATTACTGAGGGCAAATAGAGGACATGGGACCCAGAGTGAGCATCTTGCTCAGTTTCCTCAGTGTCATCAGAAGAGTTGATTATGTATAGATTTAATCTGATTGTGTTTAGTTTTCATCTATTGGTAAGGTGAACTGTGAAGAATTTAATTCTGTACGATTGGAATTTGTTTTATTCGGGATCTGGGTTATGGAATGGACCTGCCTTACCACTTCTATTGGAAAACAGCAATCTGAGAAGGGTGGTGTGGTGGCTCAGTGGTTAGCACTGCTGCCACACAGTGCCAGGGACCTGGGTTTAATTGCAGCCTCTGGTGACTGTTTGTTTGTGTGGAGTTTGCACATTCTCCCCGTGTCTGTGTGGGTTTCCTCTGGGTGCTCCGGTTTCCTCCCACAATCCAAAAATATGCAGGTTAGGTGAATTGGCTAAGCTAAATTGCCCATAGTATTCAGGGATGTGTAAGTTAGGTGCATTAGTCAGGGGTAGGTTAATGGGTCTGGGTGGGTTACTCTTCAGAGGGTCGATGGGGACTTGTTGGGCCAAATGCATGGTCTAGAATGCTACATGACTGAAAAGGAAGGCATGTCTTACTCTATTTTTAGTTGCTGGGTGTGTGTTTCAGGAGCTTGCTATTTTAAACTGCTGCTTTTCCATCTTTGTTCTCGTATGTGATGTGTTGCAGTTTAGGAACAGCTTGGATGCTCTACACAAAAAAAGGTCTGAAAAATAATTACTGCACATTAATTGGGCTCTAATGTCCTGACCTAGCTACCACATATTAGTAATTATTCTTGTGAGGAACAAGCAAATACTGTTAGCAAATTCATTTTACTGGTTGATTATGCCAGAGGCTTAATGGAGCCTTAAAAATTATTCATACATTTTCAATAATAATTTTGTGGATTTTGACAATCTGAAGACAAAAACGAAAGACTCTTATTGATACAGTACCTAGAGCAACAACATGCTGCCCCCAATCACATAGCCAATTAAGCCCTTTTGTAACGTGGCAATTGTTGTGATGTAGGATGCACAGCAACTTTCTCCCACCAACAGTGATATGACAATATAAGCAGCTAATCTGTATTGTGTGATTATTATTTGAGGAATAGTATTGGTCAGGATATGGGGAGGGGAAGTAACTGACGTCCTGATTTGCAGTACCAGCTTCGATTTCTGCTGCCAAGTGTCTTGAATCCATGAAGCCATGGCTGACATTCCATATCTATTCTCAGGTTCTTTATTACCCAGATGTTTAGAATTTTAGAAATCCAGGTGTCTAGAAATAGAAAAGCTATTTAGGAAACACTTTTCACAATCTCAGGATATCCCAAAACTCCTCTTAGCAATTGAATTCCTACCGGCATGGCACTCATCCACAGATTCAATAAATAAGTACATCGACCTGGACCCCAATATACCGGCCACTACAGCGGACAGCTGGAACTGACAACCGGAAGCGGCAGGGACAGACCACTATAAATGCTGGAGGAAACATCACAGAAACAGTTCACAGGAGGCTCCCAAGCACTGAGGATGTCACCTAGACAGGGGACGAAACGTCTGCAACACAAATTCCTAGCTCGGCGAACACAACCACAACATTGAATTACAAACTCTCCATCTCCTTACTCACTCTGTCTCTTTCTCTCTCTCTCCCCTCTCTCTCTCTCTCTCTCACACACACACACCTCTCTCTGTTGCCTTGATCTCTCTGTTGCCTTTTCTCTCCCTGCCTCTCTCTGTTGCCTTTCTCTCTCTCTCTCTGTCTATGCTGCCTTTCTTTCTCTCTCCTTGTCTCTCTCTCTTGCCTCTCTCTCTCTCTCTCAATTATAGAAAATGTGGTAATCATTGTGCACGCTGCAAGATCCCACAAATGTTGATCTCCTGACCTGTGGCTCTGGGTGTGACTACTGCTGAACTGTGGCCACCCGTCTAAAATAACCCAATAAGGGAATTTTCATGTTAAAATTAGTGACTGAATCCTGCAGAGCAAGCTTTAATGGTACCCTGGAATTCTAAAGTTTTAACTGAGCCACCTCCCCACTTCCCTTTCTAACCCAGATACCAAGGCAATAATGTAATTTGTTCTGCTTGGGAGTTGCCTTATTCCCAAACCCACGCTGAATTTCTTTCTGTCTTGCTTTATAGGAAAGTGAGGAAGATTCTCCAAGTGAAGGAATTTATGTTTCCAAAGTTATGGAGAAAGGGCCTGCTGACAGAGCAGATGGACTGGAAGTTCATGACAGGATCATTGAGGTAAGGCAGGAGGAGGTGTGGTGACATGAATCAATGCCTGCTCTTCCCCTTTCATGGCTGAATGCATTCCATTTTTCCTCTAAAGGAGACAGTGTGCTTCCATGTCATCTCTCTTGAGCTGGACGTACACAACACTTTAGAATTTGAGTGAAGCCGTAGTAAAGATTTGTTCGGTTGAGATTTTGTCTAATTGGCGCGATTCCAGCGAGTAATGGTGATGCAAACCAGGAGAGACTGCAGCTTTGTTGCCTGCCCTCTGCCCAGTTCCCTGATTTCAAGCAGGATTTCTGCCATTGGCATCAATGCCCCCTGTGGTTTGGGGAAAAGGGGAGGCTGTGCAGCGGCTGTGGCAACATCAGAATTGAATTGCTTTTTCACATTGCCAATTGCCATTGCATAACACTGCTTGTGAATGCCAGGTGAGAGCCAGGCTTCAGTAAGGTTGGGATAGCAGTTCTCTTGGTTGGATGGTGATGGGGATGGTGTGACTGTTGTGGCCCTGAGGTTAGACCAGTCCAAAGCAATTTATTTTTATTTGAACAGCCATTTCACAGTGTTTTGTTGCAGTAGGCAATTTGTTATTCCTCAAAAGCATTTTGATTGCCTCTGGGACCTTTTTGTCAAATTGCGCTCCCAGGACATCATCTTGCTCTGTATGTGGTTTGCATCATCCTCACTTGACTCTTCTTAACCATTACTACTCCATTTGCTAAAGGAAATGTAGAAATGCTTGCGTTGAATTGGTATGCATTTTACCAAATGTGTGTGAAAGATTGTTTTTTCCCTCTCTTTGCTGCTTCTGTAGAGACCTTGAGCAGCTTTGAATTACCTGGGGATGGTGTAGCTGTGGTCCTGAGTGAAGCTCACTGTCCCTATATTTTGTGGGGGGAAATCTTGTGTTGCACATGCCAGAGTTGGTTGGCTTACTTGTCTCATCAGATTACTTACAATGATGACTTATGATGACGTGTATCGTGCAGAACTCTGTTTGACTAGGTAGAGAGGATTTAGATCACACGTTTTCTTTTAATGTAAGGATCTGTTTGCCACCCTTGCAGTGCTTATATGAACACAATATTAAGGCTGTTATTAACCGTGAAAAGTTGTGCTTTGCTTCTTACTTTGTCTGTGTCATTCCTGGTATCACAACATACCCGTTTATTCAGTTTGCATCAAAATGGTTTTTTGTGACTGATGTCCTGTTGATTATTTTGAATGTGCCCAATGTTAAGCTGATTCTGTAAATTCCAAATTCAAATTATACTTAATTGGACAGTTTATTTCTGTGACGTTGAGATATGTCTCATTAACATAGTATTGTTATTGGGATTTGTAACAGTATTTCTAAGATACCACCATGCTGCTTGATGTCAGCAAGTGCAGCCTTTGTGGATACGTGTCTGGAAGAAAATATCCACGCTTGAAGTTTGGTGAAGAAATTCCCGAATATTTTCATTTGTTGGGTATAGTTCCTCTCTCCCCTTGTACTGTATAGACCTTGCCACTTAGAGACAAAAATAAACTTAGTTTGAAGGAGAATTATGTACATGCTTCTCTTTCTTTTAAACCTCGGCATTAGCTAATATATGTACTTTGGGGCCTTTATAAACCTGCTGATACGGTACATTGTATTGTTTTGATAAAGATGTAATTTTCCTGACTGGGAGATCTACAGGAAGATGGACGATGTGGGGAAGGGGTGCATGATGGGGGAATTCACTGGGTGGGCAAGCAGCAGACCATGATGAGACTTCTTGCTTAGCTGACACTACTCTAAGAAGCCATTCCAAGTCACTCAGCCGTTGATTTGAATGGCTGCCTTTTTTGAATTTGCCATGATTCATAATTCTTGTGATTAATAGATGTGATGTCACCATTGGCCATTCACCACTGCTAAAATAATGATGTCATCATAAACCATCCATCTGGTGTTGCTAGGCTACTGACATGAAAGGCTGCTCTGTTTGGATTAGTTCTGGATGTTACCCTTGTGATAAATATACTGCATGTCAGAATAAGTGGAAGTGCTGAGGTGGGGAGAGGCTGTTGCCATTATTTTCTTTCTGAAGTTTGACTTGTTAGAATGTGAGGCGAGTAGGAGAATATTCCTTTCTGGTTTTGACATTGGCAGATTAACCAAAGCCTTCATCAGAATTGCACATAAATTAGAACAGATTTGGCTCCCACATTGTTGCTGTCCATTTACTCAAACTATCAATATAGCTATGTGTTTCTGTCAATGTTGGTCTTGGACACCAGTGTAATAACGCACATTAAGAATAACATTAGGTGAGGCGGAAGCTAAAGAACAGAAATAATTCCTTCAAACCAAGATACTGAGTCAGAACTCTGTTTATTCCCTATTTCAGTGAGCTTCTGGAGTTTGTAGTGTGGAACAACCTTGATTAAACAGGACTTTCTGCCTAGATTATGGACTTCCTACAATGAAGTATGAACTGAAAACTATCTGAATCCAATTTTACTCTGATTGTCGCCTGTACACTGTTGATCCACTGTTGATCCAACAGCAGCTTCTTTCAAACTCATTGCCGTGTTCCTGCAGAAGTCTGCTTGAAGCACAGAGGCAGCTAATGAGAAATGGTACTCGGAAGTTATGGGTGGAAAAAATTCCAACATAACTGTACAAATACTTGACAGAATCAGTGCTCCGCAATGTATTAAGGAGATGTTGTGTTCTTATGCTGGCAGGAAGCAGGAGCTCAGCTGTATTCCCAGAAGGAATTCCCCCTTGGAGATGGTGAAGGGTCTAGCTTGTTGTGTTTTGTTAGTGGAATTTTCAGTCTTGCAGCTGCTGGCCAGCTGTGACCCCTAATGCCGGCTGCAAAGAGTTGAGCTACTATTAATTTCAATCCCCTTCGACTTTACCCCATCATTGCTCATACATGCAGCTTCTGTTGGTTGCATCTATGGAGCAGGCTGATTGTTTAGCACCAGATAGTTGATGTCAAGCCTTTGGTTCTGTTGGGCTCAGAGCTGTTGGGTGTAAAATGAGTCACTACCTTTCTTTTTAATCTATTTAAGGATGCTATCCAATGGCCCTGTGCTTAAAGACCCTACAGGGTGCAATACTGAGCCACAAGTAATGTGTAGAGTAAAAACATGATTGAGTCTAATTCTCAGCATTAGTAGCATTTGCCAGACTTTCATGTGGTAACTTCACTTGGGGCATGCCTGTACCTTCAGGAGAAGACAAGGGAGCATACTAATCTCGCTTTGGTAGTGAGCTGTTGTCGTTGATGTGACTCCGCTGAGTTCCACGATGTCTCAGCGAGGTTTTGAGTCTTCTCAACTGTGGTGAGCCACAAGAGGGCACCACCAAGCAAGTGTGGGCAAGGATGAGCGGGTTTCATCACCAATACGGCTAAGGTGAGGATGCAGAAACTGGAGATCAGAGTCAAGATTAGAGTGGTGCTGGAAAAGCACAGCATGTCAGGTAGCATCACTCTAATCTTGACCTTCATCACCAATTCCACTACCGTTGTGGCCAGCTTCACCTGTCAGTGCCTCTGGGAACGGATTATCCATCTTTTTGCCCAAGAGTTACATGGAGATTGGCTCAAGGAAACAAGCTATTTCAGCCCAGTTAGTCTATGCCAATAGTGGCTCAGAGAGGGGAGCAGAACAAACATTTCTAATGACTTTTACCCACTGTGGTGTCGTCCCTCCACTCATTTTCCTTTCTGCAGAGGTGAATGGATGTTGAATGTGTGAATAATGGTATATTTTTGCATCCTGAATGAGTTAAGAGATAAAGGGTTGAGTTAGGGTCTACATCAGCCATGAGAATATTGACAGGCTTGAAGGACTGCTATTTTGTACTTTTGTGTAGTCAGAGGGAGGGTTAAGTACTGAACATTAAAAGCGGGACAAGAGCTATAATTGGCACTACATGACATACATGAAGCTGAATTACTTCAATAATTACTGTACAGAATTTATAGAACAGGAACTGACCATTCAAATCAACATATTTGCTCAACACATTCCAAAGTTATAGGATTTCATTTTCATCCCATTCTGTCACACCTGATGCCAAAGATACAGAATGTATCAACAAGAATAATAGACTTGTTGGTATTTCAACAAGAAATAGTCTTTTCTTTGTAAGCATTGTACGGGAGATAAATTTGAATTTGTGGGAAGGTGCTGTCATCTGTCTAATATAGAAAACACTGTACACATAATCCTTATTTGATTCTAATTATAATTTTCCTTGAAGAGTGGTTAACCCCAGATGTGAGTTGCATTATGAATTACACTGTGTTGGAAAATCCTCAGATTTTTTTCCAATGAAATTGAACCGGTGTACATGTATTTGAGAATCTCTGACGACTGGAAGTGATCTGAACTGAATTCTGATTGTTCTGATTCCAAGGCAGGCATTACTCCGCCAGTGTAAGAAATTGGAGGAATCTCGCAACATAATTTATGGTTGGAATGTCACCACTAGTTTTCAGGAGTTATGGGAGCTTTTGCCAATATGGGCTGGTGGGGTTGATATCAATACAAGCTTCCACCAGGCCTGTTCCCCATGTCCATAACCTCACCAGCATGGCTCGTCACCAGCTTATCCAGTGACAGCCTGAACAAGACTGAGTCAGTCCTCAGTCCGAGCCAGGAATGGTTGGAAAAAGGGGCTCCTGGTATGCGAATTGAAACTCTGTCGGACCCACTAATCCTGCTAATTGTTCAGACATTTGTGCTATGCTGTGTGAGTTGTGATGTCAGGCAAGGCTATGTTTAGGTACGGATGGGATGCTTTCACAGCGAAATGGCTCGTTAATGGTCACCAGGTTCACGCCTGGTTTGCACCATTTGGAGCATAAGCCTTGAACTGTGTCTCAACAAGGCATTGATGCTTCTAGAGGTTGCAGGGAAAAGGATGTTCAAACCATTTTAGTATTTACTGATGTTAAAAAGTAAATTGACTACTTGTTAAACAGCTACTGATTGACACGAGAAAAATATTATTGTCAAATCTCTCTCTGTCTCTTTCTTTGTCTGTGTTTCTCTCACTTTCTCTTACACACACACACACACACACACACACACATACACACACACACACACACACAGTCTCTGTGTGTCTCGATCTCTCTCTCTGTCTGTCTGTCCGTCTCTTTTAAAGTAGTCTGATGATGTGCATTTCTTGTCAGATATGACAAACATTGTCTGAAAATCTGGGAGTAATACTTCTGCAGAGGTTGAAATGTCATGTTCCTAACACGGCAAAAACTTGCATACCCTTCCTACTGCAATTTAAAGAATAAAAAACCGGCCGAGTAACAGAAGCTGACAAATGCATAACTGCCAAAGACTTGTAAAAGCAATCAATCCTCACTCAAGGTCTGGAGAATCAATCAGTAATTCCACAAAAAATAGCCAAACTAAGAGCTAAACATGTGTTTCAAATATTTTATTCTTTCCGCTCTTTTTATGCTCATAGCATGGAGAGTACGGAGTAAAATAAGTTTTTTTTTGAAGATAGGGTAATTAGCCTTAACTGTTATAAATTTTACTTACACATATTTGGGTCATTCTTTTTAATGTTGAATCTATGAAGAACTTAATTTATATCAAAAGCCAGGATTTAAAGTGGGTGTTTTTGACCCAGCACCCTGCACTCCGTTGATTTCGGGGAAATGGCATAAGCTATGAAAATTTCCAATTGTTCAGCAGTGTGGAAGTGGGTTGCCTGCGAACGGGGAGAATATGTCGGATAGTGGTTGTGATATGGAAAGAATTTTGAGTTTTCTTTGGAACTGTACCCAGGTGAAGTCAAGTCCCAGAATGAACTGTTCGGCAAATATTCACATTGAACAGTGGAGAATGTCGTAGTTTGGATTGACAGCATTAACTTGGAAAAGTAGCCAGGCAGAACAACTTCTTGTCGTTAAGCAATTCTTCATTTTGCAAAATGAACAAACTGAATTTTTAAAAGTTTCTCCAGTGTGGGATGCCATTGTGTGTTTTGTTAGCGATAAGTGTAAAAGAAATCAAGTAATCATACCTGTATTGTCGCTGTGCTCCAATTTGTAAGGAAGTTTTTTTGATCAAAGGTGTTTTGACCTGTTATTTTCCTGTGCCAATTGTTCCCATTCCCCTGCACTGCTATTTACCCTCCTACCTTGATTGTATTTAACTCGCTCCTCTTTGTAAATTTGCTCTCAAGTTCCAAATGAGTACTTGCCTTGGTCCCCAAACAAATGCTCACCACCCCATTCTGAAATACTCTTGATTCCAAATCCATGAACATTCCTAACCCTTCATTCCACTATCGCACTTACTGACTCTTCAGTACTCTTGCCTATTCTCCAAATATTCTGCACTCTCCAAATTTTCACTATTAATCCTATCAAATGACTGACCACTTGACAAAATTCCTGATGCCCCTGTCACTCTGTTTTGTGTTGGTGTGTAACGTATATATGTCGAAGAATGCAGTGCTGGAAAAGTACAGCCACTCAATCTCCTGATGAAGGGCTTATGCTCAACGTCAATTCTTCTGCTCCTTGGATGCTGCCTGACCAGCTGTGCTTTTTCAGCACCACACTCTCGACTCTGATCTCCAGCATCTGCAGTCCTCAATTTCTCCCTGTAATGTAGAAATAAAACACACATACCACGGGCAGCATAGTGGCTCAGTGATTAACAATGTTGCCTCTCAGCGCCAGGGGCCTGGATTCAATTCCAGCTGTGACTGGCTGTCTGTGTGAAGTTTGTACATTCTCCCCAGGTCTGCATGGGTTTCCTCTGGGTGCTCCAGTTTCCTCCTATAGTCCAAAGATGTGCAAGTTGGTTGGATCAGCCATGCTAAATTGCACATAGTGTCCAGAGGTGTGCAGGTTAGGTGGATTAACTATGGGAAATGCAGGGTTACAAGGATAGGGTAGGGCGTGGGTCTGGGTGGGATGCTCTTTGGAGGGGCAGTGTGGACCCGGTGGGTCAAATTGCCAATTTCCAACACAATATGTCCGTGGGGCTCTGAAGTGAAAACGTATCGAGCTAATGACGATTTGAGTCCCAAATAGGTTTCAAGGAGATTCTTGAAGGATGAGTGGGAGGGGTTTGATGAGGGATTTTGAAGTTTGCCAACAAATGGTGAGGTTGAAGGAAGGAGATTGGACAGGTCAGTTCTTACATATCAACTGTCTTGTCTTGAACATCCAATGTTCTTGCCAAAAGGAGATTCACTTCATATTGAAGAGCTTTCATTTCTCACAAACAATACCACTCGAGATGAATAAGTATTTTATTCATTTCCTGTGTGCGTGCGTGTGTGTGAGAGAGAGAGATTGTGTCCTTAGCAAGAATAATAAGAGGATACATGGGGAGCGACTCAGACTTCCCAGGGACAAAGTCATAAATCACTTCTCCATCATCAACTTGATGATTGGTTCTTACCACGTCCCTTGGGACCTCACTTTCCCACTGACCAAGAAATGCACATTTCTCCCATAGTTCAAAGATGTGCAAGTTAGATGGATTGGCCATGCTAAATTGCCTATTGTGTCCAGGGATGTGCAGGCTCGGGGGATTAGCTTTGCGAAATGAGAATTACAGGGATGGAATTGGTCTGGGTAGGTATGGACTCGATGGACTGAATGGCCTGTTTCCACACTAAGGTTTCTCTGATTCTGTGTTATGGCAGTGTTAAATCCAGCCTGTTCATATCAGATGAGTTGGCTTATAGTTTACCAATGGGCACAAATCATTGCTAGACTTCTACAATAGCAAGAATGCAACAAATCAAGCTGCAAAGTTGATTTATTCCAAGGCAAGATCAATAATTGTCTTTGATTTGTGCAATCTGCTTCTCCCTTGACCTTGCTACTTCACAGATTCATACTTAGTCATCCAGAAAAATGACCTTTTACAATGGCTTTAACAATTGTAGCAATGGTTTCCAGAAAGTATTACTTGCTGGATTGGAATAGAGTCATAGAGATGTATAGCATGGAAATAGATCCTTCAGTCCAACCCGTCCATGCCGACCAGATATCCCAACCCAATCTAGTTCCATCTGCCAGCACCCGGTCCATATCCCTCCAAATCCTTCCTATTCAAATACCCATCCAAATGTCTTTTAAATGTTGCAATTGTATCAGCCTCCACCACTTCCTCTGGCTCTTGAATATTTTTTTGACAAGCATTTCTTTATAGGTTTTCAGCTATTTCTGATATTCTCACAGCATCACTGTGGTTTGATATGTGACCACGTAACCAGCAGTGTCTTTAAAATTATTCTGAACCGGTATGAGTGCGTGAAGGCCTGGTATATTTGCCTGCTATTTTACTGGAGGCTTTAACCCTCTTGAACTAAATGAGTTAATGCATCCATTAAAACTGAGGACAACGGAGCCGCATAAAAGTGTGTTCTGTGATTGCACAGTGTACTCCTTAGGTGAAAGGTAACATCGTTGCTTGACACCATCTGTATTACAGTTCAAGAAACATTACATCAGTAGCCAGGTGCTGGGCAGTAATGCAGTTATTTTCTTTATTGAAGCGATAAAATGGATGCTAGGGTTGTGTCAATGTCTCTTTGTAAACAAGTAAAGTGTGACCTGACCTGGATTTGACTCTAATGGCTCGTTATCTGAAGGCCTGTTAGTTACTGTACTGACTGTCATGGCTGCTATATGACACACACTCTGCTTGAGGCCCTTCAGATTTTGTTCCTTGACCAAGTGCATGTAAATAATTACTGCACCCCAGATGCCAAAGTCAAAAGAGTGTAGAGTCTGGAAACTATGTATGGAGTTGGAAGGCTTGCCAAAGAAGTGCAGAGTGAAAAACATTTTGTCTTCGCTCTGAAGTTGTCCACATCTGTTGACTGCACTCTATTTTGAGCAGATAAAAGTGCATATGATCGGCTCTGTTTGAGCAATCTGAGTGCTTGTTTTGATTTGAGTAAAAATGGTAAAGCTTAACATAAATTCTATGCCCAGCAACAATACTTTCTTGTATTGTTTGACTAACATTTAAACTCTAAATTCCATTAAGTGAGTTCCCCACACCCACTTCCCCGAATCCAGTTTTCTTGTGTTTACCTTTCATTTGCATTCTCCCTTATCTTGTGTAGCTGCTGCAGGATTACTGCTTTAACTTTCCATAATACCGAATGACAGCAGCTACTGTCGCCGCTATCAGCGGACAACCACTTAGCACCTCTGTATGACATTCCTTGGCCCCTCCTTTTGTCCGGGTGTAAACCCATTTGTCTCGATGATTTAGCGTCTCTGCAGAGAGAGCAGCCAAAGGAATCTCATGTCCTTCTGCCAAGAAACATTTTTCAGATGAACATGTTTAGA
The DNA here is from genome assembly GCF_004010195.1 of Chiloscyllium plagiosum. NCBI lineage: Eukaryota > Metazoa > Chordata > Chondrichthyes > Orectolobiformes > Hemiscylliidae > Chiloscyllium > Chiloscyllium plagiosum. The sequence goes on from NC_057728.1 coordinate 8,924,937, forward strand.
CTCTAAGGCGAACGGGACAGTTTGAGTCATTTGGTGTGGTCAAGGCCTGGCAGCAGTGTACAGTGCAATCGTTTTTCAACTCTGAATGATCAGGAAGTTTGAAAACAGAGATTCTTTTGGGATGTGGTTATCAACACCAATGTCCACCTCACTGTCCAGACTTTATTCACCTGGCCGTGTCAAGAACTGAAATAAAAGTCAATGACATGTGATCTGGATGACATAAAATGACACATTTTCTCCAATGGAGGTCCAGTTCGTTTTCACAAAATAATTGATGGCTTCATGATGATTTGTAGTGCACCAACAATTTTTTTAAATTATTTTTGTTTTAAAACCCAAACTGCTGTCATGGGATTTGAAGCCGTGTTTCCTGGTTTACTGGTCCAGTAACACAAACATTTCCCTGATGTTACTTCAATGAAGGATATCCATGCCAAGTTACAGCCAAACAGCCATGAATCCAACGTGGATCATTCTGCTTCAGTCTTAGTTTATGTTAGTGAGGACCCCGGTGCCAGTTTTCAAACAAAAACTCTTATTATGGAATGTGGGTGATGCTGGTTAATCCAGCACTTACTCCCATTTACTCCCTAATTGCCCTGTAGAAAGTGGTGGTGGGTCATCACCTTGAATCACTCCGGTCCATATGGTAGGTTATCCATCCAGTATTGGTTCCCATTGACCATGAGCAAGGGACATTGTTTTGCCAAATTCACTTGGAACAGAAAGAGGAAGGTGCAAATGGTTTGTCAAATGAACATAGTTTGTTTTCTGCTGAGAAACCCTGAGGCATAATATTCCCCAGAGAAAGAAGGTTCGAGCTGAGAAGACACTGAGGTGATTTATAGTTGATGGAATTTTACTGTTGGAATTATTGGCTGGGGAAAAAAAAATTCACATGCCATGTATCACACTTCAAAGATCCATGCATTTCTCAGAAAGCATGTGAAACTAGTTAGATTCCTGATACCAGATGTTCTTGCACAGTTTCGGGAGTAGCTGATAGTTGCTAGGGCTGAGGCTTCAGAAATGGGAATGCTGTATGTTGACTGAATTTCACATCAGACATGAAATCTAGTCCTAGCATCGTTATAAGCTGGACAGATGAGAAGATACTGCTACATGATATGAACAGAATTAGGCGTCTTCAACAGCCTTAGCTGATGTTGGCTCATTCTACCAGTCCTGTTTTGTTGAATACCAGTCCCCAGTTGCTAAATACCATATTGACCACAGCCAAGTAACCATTGAATGTCAAACCACTCGTATGTCATCGCACTTACTTTATCAATAAATCAAACCTGCTGTTCTCTGAGTGGTATTGTGCATCATGCAACATGCAATATTCCGAAATCTGCATTACAGAAGCATCCATGGCTCTGAGCACAGCTGACTACTTGGAACAGGGTAAAAACAAGGACAGCAGAGTCTAGATTACAGTGGTGCTGGAAAAGCACAGCAGGTCAGACAGCATCTGAGGAGCAGGAAAATCGACATTTCAGGCAAAAGCCCTTCATCAGGAATAGAGCTACTTGGAACAGGCAGTTATTACTGAATAAACCAATCTCCACTGCTTCTCCTTTTTAAACTTGTATCATATAATCTGAATAATTTTGCTGAGACATGTTGCTGCATTTGCATTGAATTTGGGTTTTTCACTCCATCCAACTGCTGAATTCCATGGCCACTTCAGTGATTTTCTTTTGTTAATCCCTTTTTGTAAGCTCTTTAAGTGTTTTTTGTATAGGGCATGTTGATGATTTGCATTTATTTGTCTTCTCATCTCTCCTGCCTTCTGTATTGCTCTACAGCTAATCAGTTGTGTCAGTCTAGGACTCCAAGCAGATAACAGGAGGTGCAGGGTGAATTCCTCTGTCTGTCTGTACTCTTTCTCAGCTCTTGTTGCCAGAGATTATGGAGTGCTATGCTGTCATATCTGAGATCTCCTGAGACCAGGCTTCACTTTGCCTGTTGACACTGAGCTTCTATCTTGTGAGCTTCCAGATGGAATCCAGGACTTGAAAAACGCCATCAAATAATTTCTTCACTGTTTGTTCTTCCCCTTGACCATTCTGCACCACTCAAAAGGAACAGAGATTAACTCTGCATAAATCTTGTGATAAATGTGGGGGGTGACCCTCTGTCTCCAACAAATGTTGGGATTGCTGCGTATGGAGGGTCTTCCTTCAAACTGACGAGTAGGCGAAGATTACTGGATGAGAGTCATTTGGGAAGTTGGCACCGCGGTATAGTGTATCTGAAGGTAGCTTGTTCAGAATTCTTAAACATCGATGAGGGGCCATTTTGGAGTTGCTTAATTCTGAGTAGTAGCTTTCAACGAAATAAGTTCATCTGCTGACTGTGATTTGTACATTCCAGATATTCTTTGTCCCACCATTGACAGGTGTGTACCTCAGCCTTAAACTGGAATTCCCTCATGAAATTTCTTGCTCCTCCTTTAAGACACTCCCAAATACCTACCTCTGACTAAATCGTTAGCCAGCTAATATTCATTATGTGGATCAGTGAAGAACAAAATTATTAATGCCGCAATAAATAGGGACATATTATTTGTCAAAAGGCGTTCTATAAATGTACAATGATGATCATTTCTTTTACTTGGGTTAATGTGCAGCTTTTGAACTAAATGTGTGTCATGATGGATGGGAATGTGTTCGTATGACATAGCATTTAGCCAATGGAGATCAAGCTTTGAATATCCACTAACAGTTATGCTTGGATATCTAAATACTTGCTCCATATCGAGTGACAAAACAATGTAGCAAACAAGAAAATCTGAACCATCACCAAAAATCTTATCTCAGTTTCGTTGATGCAACCATGCAGCGATGGACCACTTATGACTCTTATTAATTTGTTTTGTATTTACAAATTTTTGTTTTTGTTTTCTGGGTCTGTAGAAATGAAAGTGATTTGAAACTTTTTGTGTTCTTTTGAGGTGCATTGTTAGGGTCTGCTCAGATCTCCAGTCATATTGTGCACAAAAATTAAGTTGAAATTGATGATTAGCCATGATCTGTTCAGACTAATTTCGAGTTTGAATTGAATTAGTATTGGACTTGTAGTTTGGAAGATTGACTGTGTCATGCTTGGAGGGGTAATTGTCACTTTTCCTGATCCAAAAAAGTTGAGTAGGATTCTTTGAGAAAAAAACAAACAATTGTGTCCCAAATTTCTGTTAAGTGAGAATGAAAGTTCAATAGTCCTTTCAAAGCAATCTTGAACTCAATGAGGCTGGGCTTTGGAGGGCTTAGACTTGGGTTCCTAATGGGACAATGGGTAGTAAGACCAGTCTCTGTCAATCAGAATCTCTTCTGCTGTAGACCAGCTCTTGATGATCATCCTCTATGACAGGTCTTCTTTGGCTAATCCCATCATCTTTTTGGATCTGGTGTTGTCCGTTCAGCTCCCACTCTGGCAGTGCATACATTACGAGGTGAAATATATATCTTGCCAGACTCAATTGTATCTCTGTCCCAACATCTTGAAGGAGTGCCTTACCAGTTCTGTGTGGTGCTTTTAAGTTAATGTTGTCTCTGCATATAATGGCCGAAGTCTTGTGTAGGCAATGCGACTGGAAAAGAATGGTAATAATATTAGTTCTATCCAAAGATATTTACAATGCATTTAATTAAGCTTGTGCAAAATAGATTCCAACCTATGTAAATTTCAGTTCTTAGTGAGATTTATCGATTTTGCAAAGTGAAAGTTTTGCCTCTTTTTTTTTCACAACTTGCAGTGCCAAACAATTATCACCTCGCATTTTTTCAGGGATCCGATGTCTTTGACATTATCCATAAATCTCTACGAATTTCTACAAAAAGGAAGATGCAAAATCTTGGAATTCACATTACAGTCTTTGATCTTAGCACATCAGTCCAGATAACCTGATACTCTAGTCTGCATTTCTTTCATATCTTTGACTTGTCTGTCTATTGACCTTTCTGATTTAGTCAGATCTCCCTTTTTTTGAATGCCGCCAATCTCCCCACACTCTCTTGATAATGCAGTGTATCCCCCAGGAGCAATCTGTTAACCAGCTGATCTCCCCCTCCTCTGATTTAGGGGATCGAATCCAGCAGGGAACACGGGAGCCCTGAAATTGTGACTCCACCCTGAGTCCCAAGGATTGGCATCTTGTCCCTCGATCAACACTCCACAGTTTCAGGGCCTGAGTCAATGGCTATCAGTGAAGGGGAAAGTGGGGTGTTTGGTGGGGTGCCATGCAATGTGAAAAGAGTGTGTTGCTAAGTATTTGTATCGACCTGTTCAGAGTTGGTATGGAGCAGGTGGGACTTGAACCCAGGCCGCCACCATGGTGCCACAGAGAAAGTGCTGTTTGCAGGTACGGTTACAACGTTTGGATAAATTCATGAACTGGACTGATTTGGAGGGATATGGGCAAAGTGCAGGCAAGTGGGACTAGTTCAGTTTGGGAACATGGTTGACATGGACTGGTTGGACTGGAGGGTTTATTTCCATGCTGTTTGACTGTAGAAAAAGGCCCTTTAATTGTTTTTAGGTTTTTTTTTGTACTTCTTTTATAATTTAATCTATTTTCTAATCCGCCTGTTCAGAGATGTTATTACACACCTCTGGAGCAGGTATGACTTGAACCTAATCCTCTAGGTCCAGGGGTGGGTTCACTACCACTGTGCGATAGGAGGGCCCTGGAGTATGTTTTTAAATGAGTTGGCTTTACAAATTCCCCCTGAATCAAACTGATCTCATCAATTCCTAGGGTTTGTCATAACAGATGACACATTATATCCCGTTAGTCCAATGGCTCATTTGGAATTATAGTAACTTGATCTCTTTTGTTGCTGCAGCTGCAACTTTGTGATTTATTCTCAGCTGTTTTGAATTAGGATGTAATCTGTCAGAGCGCTGAGTTTGCCAACCCAATCTGTTGTATCACCCGGAATATGGCCTTGCAACGCCTGCTGTTCTATTTGAAAGCACCCCATCTACAATCTTGGTTTTAAACCAGACTACTGCCCACAATTGAATTCAAACTGCTACTTCTTCCCATCCCACGGTGATGTTAGTGGGTGTGCTAGATGAGTGGTTTGATGGAGGAAGAAAGGGGCCATTCAGGGAGTGGAGGCTGTATTTGTCTCGTCATGGGGACCTTACGTGGATCAGAACATCCCCCCATTGCAAGCTCAGCACTTCTATCTTGGTTTCTGGCGGGGTTTCCTCTCGATTCCCATGAGGATGAAGCAGAGGGAGTTGTAACAAGGCTGCAACTGGGTGTAGAAGCCATTTACTAGTCAGAGGCAATGAAGAAAGACCAAAGGTGATATTTCCTTCACTTGACATTGAGGATCCATATTTGCTGGACAGATAATTACTCTGCACACGCCACCAAATTAACTGCAGGAGACATGTCATCAATGCCCTCAGGCCCACCACATCCTTTTCCACCCCTTACAGTTTCCCTCCAAGATTAACAGAGACATCGACAGCATCAAGAATTGATGTCAGGTGAGAGCTCACTTCTCATTTGCATTAGGTGGGCAGCGATCATGTGACTGGCAGCCACCTTGAGGCACTCAGGTGGTGGCGAGTGGCACTGTCTTGGCTTTAGCCACGATCCCTCTGATTTTGGGTGGAAGATGGTATGATTTCCAGCCCACTGAGTTCGATGCCAATCTTGCGTAATCCCTGATGTAAAAGAGATGTTTGATACCATATTTCCATTGGAATTTTGAGGGCTTCCTGCATCACTGTGTTCTGTAGCACTCCAAATCCACTTTCCCAACAGCAGCTGTATTTCAGTCAGCACTCTGGCACTTTTTTTTTGTTAAAGACAGCTTCAAATGTTTGCACCAATCCTTATTACACTAATAAGCTGAGCTAATGCCTGAGGAGATTTTCAGCATTAACTAATAGATCAGAAGTAAGACCCCTACACCCATTAACAATTTCACTCATGTGGAATATTACACTGCCAAATGCAATAATGGAGGACATAGCAACAACAACTAATGGCCACTAATGGAGAAAACATTCAAAGGTGTTTTATAAAGGAAATTACAAAACATATGCTACGCATTGTGCAAAGTTCAAGAGATGTAACCAGATGCTTGGTTAATGTTAAGAAGCTTTGAGAGTCGTTGCAATGAACTAGAGAGAGGGACATTCTCAGTCACACCATTAGCTGAAAACTCAGCCATCAACCGCACCAAAATAGCAAGAGCTGGAGTAGAGAACAGGCTCCTTCCAGCTTGCTCCACAATTCATACGATCACAGCTAATCATCAATTTCAACTTAATTTTTGTCATGATCCCAAAGTCTTTTGATTCCTTTAAGTGAAAGAAAATCTCTCTCAGCCTTGATTATATTCACTCACTGAACATTCACAGCTTGTGGGGTTGAGAATTCTCAAATTTCAGAGCAGTCTGAAGGAAGAAATTTCTAGGTCTGTAATAGCTATCCTCTTACCCTGATTCTATCGATCCCCTTGTTCTATTCATTCTGACCAGGAAAAGCTTGACAGCATCGACCTTGTCACCTCTCTCAAATCTCTGTTTCAATGTGATTGCTTCTTGTTCTTCAAACCCTTTGAGAACCTTGGCCCATTTTTCTTGAGCTGTCTTGGGAAGATAGCCGCTTGTCCCAGGAATCAGTCTTGTGAACCTTCCTCGGGCAAAGAGACCAACTCTGTATGTTGTACAATGGACGTGGTCTCACTGGATTCTGTCTGATTGCAACATAGCTTCCTTTATTGATGTGCAATCTCTTTGCCAATAAAGGCTAACCTTCCATTTGCTTTCCTAATTGCTTGCTAAGTAATTTTCTGTTTCTTATGCAAGGTCATCCGAATCCCTCTGAACATCCACACTAGTTCAGTATTGTTGAGAAATTACTGGGTTTTTTTCCCTTCCTTCTACCAAAGTGAATGCCTTCCACTTCACCATCTTATATTCCACCTTGCCTGCTGATTTATTACAACCATATCCACTTGCACACGGTGTCCTCCCCTTGAAAATAATTTTCCTCCTAGCTTTATATAACAAGCTTACACACAAAATATGAGCAGATGTAGATCATTAATGGTTTGGACAAAGGAGTTGAATGCAATATCTCCAAATTTGCAGATGATTCTAAGTTGGGTGGCAGTGTGGGCTGTGAGGAAGATTCTAAGAGACTGCAGGGTGACTTGGACAGACTGGCGAGTGGGCAAATACTTGGCAAATTCAATATATTGTGGATACGTGTGAGGTCAACCACTTCAGTGGCAAAACCAGGAAGGCAGATAATTATTTAAATGGTGGTAATTTAGGAAAAGGGGAGAAAAGCTAATGGCATCACGGTAGGGATGTCTAACAACAGTTAGTGAGATCACAACTTGAGCATGTGTGCAGTTTTAGTGACCTACCCTGAGGAAGGACATGGACATTCTTCCCATTAAGGGAGTCCAGTGAATCATCAGACTGATTCCCGGTATGGCAGGACTGACATATGAAGAAATACTGGGCTTGTACTTGCTGGAATTTACAAGAATGAGGGGAGGATCTCATAGAAACAAATAAAATCCTGATGAGACTGATCAGGCTAGATGTGGGAAGAGTGTTCCTGATGTTGAGGAAGTCCAGACCTAGGGGTCGCAGTCTAAGAATAAAGGGTAGGCCATTCAGGACTGAGATAAGGAAGAACTACTTCACTCAGAGTTGTGAAGCTGTGGAACTTTCTCCCACAGGAAGCTGTTGGGAGCAGTTCAAGAGGGAGTTGGGCGTGGCCCTTGCGGCTAAAGGGATCAAGGGGTATGGAGAGAACACGGGAATGGGATACTGAGACTGCGTGATCAGCAACGATTCCCATTAATAGTGGTGGTGCAGGCTCGAGGGGCCGAATAGTTTACTCCTGCATCTACTTTCTATGTTTTTCAATGTTGCCAAAGCCTACTTGCTATTCAGTTAGACCAGGGATGATTTGATTACTCCACATTTGTGCTTATTCCTGAGTAACCTTTCACTCTGTTCCTAGCAGAGTGAAAGGTTACTCAGGACCCTTCTGTCTACTTCTGTCATTACCAGGATTCAAGGACTCTGCTTCATCTACCTTTTGTGAAAGAGTATTCCAAATGGCTACAGCCCTTTGTGAGGTAAAACACCCTCCTCATCTCTGTCTTATATAACGGGCAATATGTTATTTTTAAATGCTGAGCCCCTAGTTCGAGATTCTGCCACCAGAAGAATCGTGATGGATCAAGGAAAATGGATTTTTATTCACTTCAGTTCCATGTTGTGTTTGTGGGAGGCAATATGTCAGCACAGCTGTGCTTCCAGTGCTGCCAAGAGAAAGCCAAACTTGCATTCTGCAAAAACAGCTTCCAGACTGTTGGATCTCAGTGTGCTGGGAGTTTGAGCAGCTCTCCACTTGAGTCTGACCCTGCACTGTGTTCCAGCATCTGAAATAACATCATTTGCCGTGTACCATTACACCGCCTTTAATTTTGGGCCAGAAACTCTCAAACATCTTTCACTCTGCTTTGGCACCCCGTTCTTTTCTAATGTACTAATGCGGTGATGAGGGAGAGTGAAACATTTAAAGGATTGCTAAAGATGGAGCTGCTTTGAAGAGATTTTCTGCAACAAGTGTGAGGTATTCTCTAGTGGAGAAAGAAATGGAGCTGGAAGGCGTGATTCAAATCAGAAAGAAATGAGGGAAGACAAGATTGTAGATGAGACAGATGATCAACAGGCAAAATGGACAAGTCAGTCTAGATTTGGGAGTGCAATATTGTTGATAAACAGGTACAGTTTAAATCAATATTAAAAACCAGCCTATTACCAGATATATTAGAGCACCTGAGGATAATTCCAGAATGATAGCTGTCAATCCACAATGTAAGAATCAGAACTTACAGCATCTGCCCATCTTGTAAGATTCTTGGTTGATTATTTTAGTCTAAAGAAACTCTTCATCCCTGAAGAACTGAGGGAAGAAAATGCCAAAGGGTTGAAAACCAGATCAGAAAGTTGCCTTGAAGAGGGACTCTGTCAGAGCAGTCCCCACCACCCACCCCTGCTTCCTGACTCCCATCCATTTTTGCGGAGGCCATCCCGTTGGTATAGTTAGTCACTCAGACTCATTAAAATACTCCTGCTAAGGGCGCTCTAAGGCAGCTGATTTGGGTGGCCTCCAGTTTCCTGATGGGAGCGAGTTTAATTCCCTCGAGGCAGGCACAGAGTTGCAGGGTTTGAAATAGGCAGGCCTACAAGCCCTCCCTCCCTGACTGAATTGGGGTTTAACCAAAAATTGTCCCGGAGAGGAAAACCTTCCAGCCGACCCCAACAATGCTGACCTGAGGGCTGATTGTATTTTTTGTTTCTTCAAAAGCTTTCAAAATAAAGTGTTCAATTCAGCAACTGTGGCAGGCTGTTGCTCCCTGGAGGGCCTACCCTTGACCGTCTAGCTGTTACAGCCTGCCCACTGTCCTTAATGGAGTGGGAATCCAGGGATGTCTGGAATTAAGGAGCACCACTCTCAAACTCGGGAAAATGCATGATCGTAAAATAACTCTCCCATTCATGTTATTAAGAGCTGTCATTTCTTTGTCAAGTATCTGATTCACCCCTTCCCACCCCCGAATATTGTCTTCACGATATTCACCAAGCTGCTTCTAGCTGAACATTTTAAAGACCACATTATTTACAGCCTGGCTGTATTTCAATGAGTTTCCTTGTTGAGTTTTGGCTGTAGTAGTTTGCCAGCAGAATCCAGTCTGACTGCAGTCAGCGAGTGAGTGAGTGTAAGGCTTGTAAAACTTTGGGTCTTGGATTTACCATGAGAAAAGACAAGAGAGTACTCACTGTGAAACATAAAACAAGGTTGTTGGACTGAGCTCGAGCTTGTTTTGTTTAAGTTAATCTTTTTTGAGATGGCCTTCCTGACATAGTTTAGCAACCTGCCACTTTGGGATTAGGGCATCCTTTTACGATATCAAAAATATGTTTTGAGGGGGTAGACATTGGCAAGGGATAGAGTTTAATTCTGTATCGTTGAATACTTCTATTGGCCAATTTGATGAATTCATTCTTGTCATTGACGTTAACTGGTGGTGGACTGTTGAACTCAGACTTTTTTTGCAAGAGCTGAATTTAGGGTTGGGTCAAAGATGAAACTGCAAAAACAGGAACCATACTTACCCACTTCCATGTTCAAAGGGGCTGGGACCAGGGTCAGGTAACCAACTCATTTATTTGAAGGAATTTGGTCATTCCTACAGTGTGGAACCAGACTCTTTGGCCCATGCACTCCACACCAATCCTCCGAAGACCATCCCACCCAGTCCCATTCCATCCCCCACGCCCCCATCCCTGTAACCCTGCATTTCCCATGGCTAAACCACCTAACCTGTACATCCCTGGACAGTGGGCAATTCATCATGGCCAATCCACCTCACCTGCACGTCTTTGGACTGTGGGAAGAAACCCACACAGACACAGGGAGAATGTGCAAACTCCACACAGACAGTAACCCAAGGCTGGAATTGAACCCGGGTCCCTGGCGCTGTGAGGCAGCAGTGCTAACTACTGAGCTACTCTGCTGCCTCACAGTTCTAACATGCTTGACTCATTTGAAGGGAGTACTCATTCTGGTTTAAAATGGATCCGACTTTGACAAAACTTATTCTTTAAGGAAAAGAACTGAAAGAACTGCGGATGCTGGAACCCTTCTTCAAACTCTTCAGACTATCTGTTGTGGCAGTGAGTGGAAGCTGTACTGAGTAATATTGATAGTAAAAATGTAATATTTGAAATTCTCTTTGTCCCTTATGGATACGGGAATAATTAATTTCAAATTGGGCACTCCGTAAAAGGAAGGTGATTGGTTAAGAGAAACAAATGGACAGTGGGTTAAGTTGAGACATAGCTGCTTTGTAGCTTGTGACTGGAATTCCCTTTTGAACCAAAGAATATGAGCTTGTTGCTCAATAATTTTCCAAGAATGGAATTTGGAAGGTTTGAAGGCTTTCTCCTGATTTAAATCGAATCTGCACATACATCTTTCGCCCATCCACATGGATTTTATTTCAGAGATGTTATTGCCCAGAGCCTGATTGCCTTCCCAATTTTAGACTTACCTTGAGGAGGACTCTGTAACTGCAGTCAGCTCTTGTGTTCTGTAATGCCTGTTGCAAAACCAAGTCATTCCTTTCTCTGTCCTCTTGTTCTTGTGCTGTGGTTATGTAGGGGAACCAGTCTCCTACAAAGCATTTCTAGAGCATGCCGGTACCTGCCAGGACAGAGTTAAACTGTCTGCTGTAAATTACACTGCTGCCAGTAATGGAAGAATTGCAGGCCAGTTGGAAGATTGTCCCTCACCATATTCTCAATCGATTAAATGTTGGTGCAGCTGAGGAATTTTCTTCACAAACTTCCAATGAAACTTGTGATGATGCTGCTCCTTTTACAAGGTGATGTTGTCCTTGTTTTTTTTTTTATCAGAGAGGTTGTAAAAGACACAGCTTCTGAAAAGTCTGGGGTTGAAGGGTTTTTGGGCTGGTTTGATTATAGCTAACGGATACTGCCTCAGGAAACAGGCTTTCAAGGTTTTGAAAAAGAAACATTTGTACAATGAAAGGGGATTGGCCAGTTCTCCCAGCTCAGCTTTTGTCTGGTTTGGTTTGTTTTTTTGCAGTATAGTTGGAAAAAGCTGCTGGACCCCAAAGGAGCAAGTCCATGATGAGCTCTCTCCTGTAAGACCCTGAGTTTGATTTTACCTTCTGTGCCAAGAAGTGTTTATGGGGATTGTCGCAAGTATTTGGAACAGCATCATTAAGTAGGGATGATCTGTTGGGTTTTTTTGGGTAGACTAAGTTATTCTGTGTTCTGTTCTCTTTTGTTTGTGTTTCATTTGGTAATCTTTTAAATAAATTCTGTTTTGATTCAACTGCATCTCTCCTGGAATATCTGTACTGTACCTGCTTAAAACAACTCGCCAAATTAGAGTCTGGGCTACTTTCTTGAAATATTTGAGGGGGCCTGGCCTGGTCCATAGCAAACTTCAGAGAATTTTGCAATGCGCTGCGGTTCTGTTTTGTCTTGCTGAAGTGTACATGGCTCTGCAGTACCTCCTGAAGGTTGGATTCCTTCTGTCACATCAGGGCCTCTGCTCTCCAATCCGACTCGAAGGTTGTACAGCTGCTTTTGTGCCAATGTGAATCTGAAACCAACGTTTGGCAGGAGTAGAGAGATCCTCCTTTTAATAGCTTGAGCAGTGTCTTTCTCAGTTATACTGCTGGAAATTCAGTCAGCTCCAAGATTGTCCTGTTCTCAGGCATTTTTTTTTAAAAAGAGGCCCATTGAAAATGTGCTTTAAGTCAGTGAAATTTGACGAGGCAGTCAGTATGAAAACTTTGACAGCATAAATAGGGCATTGTCCCCTTTTTGCAAGTTGTGTAATTATTCCATTTCATTTCAGTAATATTTCATTCAGGGGTTACACAAGTTTTATTCTGGCAAACTATATGTTGACAAGGAACTGACTGTCCTAAATCACAAGGGGTTGGTCTTTAATTCCTTAAGAGGTTGAGCTCTCATTGGCAACTCAGCTCAGGAGAATGCATAATACTGTTTCAGAAACGTATTCCCCTTGCTTCTATATCACTTCTGTACCTCAAGGTTAAACCAAACACTAAGTTGATTAATTTTAGACAATTTTTGTCCTGATTGCAACTCAGCTTCCTGTTAACCTGTGGCCCTTAACAGAACTGTTCATTTACATGTCCCTGGATACCGACTCTTCAGTTGTCGCTCCGCGATGTTTCTATAGGCAGGATTCGGAAGGAGGATTGGTGAAGTTGGGATTGTGGGAAAAGGGAAAAAAAAATGGTGTTGGTGTGTAACATGTGCTCGACCGAGGACACGTGAGTGTTTGGAAGTCTGGCTCTTGACATAAAACATGAATGAGTCTCACTGCTGACTGGACTCATTGTCCTCTACAAGGCCATGGTTCCTGATGATGGTTGGAGTCTTTATGACTGAGATTAGTGGTGTTTCGTTTGCTATGTTTATTAAGGGATCATCTTGTTATATAAAGAAAACTCCCAGCTTCTTTCACCTACTGTAAAGCGCTTCTTAAAATCTGACTCTTCTGCCTCATCTCCAGCAATAATTGCAAAGAGCTCATCGACTTTCTTATTTCAGACTGAGATCAATTAATCGGTTACCTCTACAGTTTCCCAGGCTTCCATCAGTCTACCAGGCTAATCCTGCTGTCAAGTTTCCCCCTATCCTTGTCTTGAGCTCACTAGTTTCTCTCCTATCTCCCCTCATGCACCTTGTAAATGACTCCCACACCCTACTTGCTCACACTTACTTGCAGTTGATTACCCATGCTTCCCTCCTACTCCCCTGTCAACCAATATTGTTAACAATTCTCTCCCTTCACGTAAAAGCAAAATACTGTGGGTGCTGGAAATGTGAGAGATGTGCAAGAGAAACTCAGCCAGTCCGGCACCATCTGTGGAGGGAGAAATTTAGTTTATGTTTTGAGTCTGGTATGAATCTTCTTCAGAACAAAACCCTTCAGCTGCTTTCCCTTTCTCCTTTTGAAAGCTTTCATCATCTACGCCATCTCCAAAGCACAAACTGTCGATCCCACTGTCATTGAAGATTGCCAACCCAATCTCAACTTCCCTTTTCTCTCAGAATCATAGAATCCCTACAGTGTGGAAGCAGGCCATTTGGCCCATCACGTCCGCACCGACCATCTGAAAAGCATCCTACTCTCTTCCTGAAGCAGTGCATTTCCCATGGCTAATTCACCGAGCCTGTACGGCCCTGGACACTATGGGCAGTTTAGCATGGCCAATCCTCCCTAACCTGCACATCTTTGGACTGTGGGAGGAAACCGGAGCATCCGTGGCGAATGCGCAAACTCCACGCAGACAGTCGCCCAAGGCTGGAATTAAACCCGGGTCCCTAGCGCTCTGAGGCAGCAGTGCTAACCACTGAGCCACCGTGCCACCTGTCAATCCTCAAGTAATGCTATCTCCTAAATCCATACCCATCTTTGCCAGAACCTCACGTTTGAAGTCCTCCAGTGAGGATGCTGCTTTACCGCTGCGCCGAGTATCCAAATCACAAATGCTGTGTGACAAAGATAAACTGTGTGTCCTTATCCTGTTTGTTTGCAGACTCTGACTTCACTGCATCATCTTCCTTCAGTGCCTCTCCAGTATTGCCCGTTGTGTGGAGCTGCACCCTTATCACTCCATTTTTATTTATCTAATTGTAGCCACTTGCAAAGGTTCCTCTTCCAGCTTCCGCACTGTTACCTCTGCTGCCCCCCTCCCTCTGTGATCAAACTGTTGAACCCTCCTGTTTGTTATCTGTGCGCTGCCCATATGGTGCACATGAATGCTCATGGCATCCAGCTTTACCCCGCCATCACCCCTCTATTGACTCTTCCAGTGTAACTCATTTATCAGGCTGCTTATCTGACATCCGGTACTGGAAGAGCAGGAATTTCCTGCAGTTAAATATTTGGAAGACTGAAGATTTAGTTTCATCCCATGCTCCAAACTTTGTTTGGCCCCCATCCTTCTCACTGACACCAGGCTGAGACCAGATCAGTCTCTTGGTAATCTTTGGTGACTTTGAGTTGATTTTCTGAGTGCTTGATCATATCATCACTTAAGACCAGTTCCTCCCCCCTTCACAGTGTAGCCTTTGCCCTGTTAATTAATAATCAAACTCCGAAGCATGGATCACTTCCTCATCAACATCTTGATCTGTGGCATGATTTGTATCAATAATCAATCAGTTCTCAATCAGCTATTGAAGAAAGGAGAGGCTGATTAGACACATGGTAGTCCTAGCTCTATACAAAGCTGGACTCTGTTTACAAGAAGCTGGTGTGTGTCTTCTGCTGGTGGGACCTCAGTCATGCCTCTCTGTCTCTAATATTGACTATTGTAGCTCAGCTCTTGGCTGCTCCCCCACGTTCTACTCTGCAGAAATATGAGGCCATTGAAATTCCATGGTTTGTAAATTAAATTGCATCACCTATCTCACCCGAGGTCACTGATTTATGTTTGGCTCTCAATTCAAACAATGCCTAGATTTTACAGTTCTCATCCTCACTTCAGTATCTCTGCAATGCCAAACCGTTCCCTCCCGCTTTAGTCGTCTTGCATTTCACTGATAGCTATGCATCTCGAAGTTTGGCCTCTCACTATCCCCAATATTACTCCAGCATCGTAGCGTCGTCATAGAAGCAGATCCTTCAGTCCAATTCGTCCATGCCGATTAGATATCCTATATAAATCTAGTCCCATTTGCCAGCATTTGACCCATATCCCTCTAAACTCATCCAGATGCCTTTAAATGTTGTAATCATACCAGCCTCCATCACTTCCTCTGGCAGTTCATTCCATACCTATACCATCCTCTATGTGAAAAAGTTGCCCCTTAGGTCCCTTTTATATCTTTCCCCTCTCACCTTAAACCTCTGTCCTCTAGTCTTGAACTCTCGTAACCTGAGGAATAGACCTTATCTATTTACTCTATCCATGCCCCTCTCAATTTTATAAACCGCTGTAAGGTCAGCCCTCAGCTTCAGGGAAAACAGCCTCAGCCTATTCAGCCTCTCCCTGTAGCTTAAACCCTCCAACTCTGGTACCATCCTCATAAATCTTTTTTGAACTCTTTCTGATTTACAGCATCCTTCCTATAGGAGAGAGACCAGAATTGCATGCAATTCTCCAAAAGTGGCTGAACCAATGTCCTGTACAGCCACAGCATGACCACCAAAGCCTGAGAAGCTGAAATTCCCATCCTGGACTTTGTGCCTCTCTACATTGTTCTCCTTCAAGACACTACACTTGTCTCTTAGACTCATCTTTTGGCTCTCTCAAGATCATCGTGTATAGCTTAAGAGCATCAGGACATAAAAATTCAGAGGAGGAGCATTCCAAAGATGTGCAGGCTAGATGGGTTGGTCATTCTGAATTGCCCATAGTGTCCAGGGATGTGCAGGTCAGGTGGATTAGCCATGAGCAATGGAGGGTTACAGGGTAGAGGGCTGGGTTTGGATGGTATGCTCTTCAGAGGTTGGTGTAGTCTCGATGGGCCAAATGGCTTCCATACTGTTGGGATTCTATGATCTGGCCCCGCAAGGCTGCCTTGCTGTTCAAAACAGATTGTAGATGATCTGCCCCAGGCCTCAACTCCTCATAGCCTTCAACTCCCCCGCTCTTTCACCAATCTGTCTATCTCCTCTTTAAATGCTGTGTGACGTCACCTCCATGATTCCCTGGTAGAGAATTCCACACATTCACGACCCTCCGGGAGAAGAAATTCCTTCACGTGGTTTTAATTGAGGGTCCCTGAGTTCACAATTCCCTCACTAGTTGAAATTAGGTGTCACATTTTGTTTTATATGCTTCTGTGCACTGCTTTGGGGCATATTATTATAATGAAAGCTTTGTATAAATGTAAGTTGTTGTATGCAGCTAAGGTAGGGTTGAGATGTAAATCAGCTATGCTTCAGTTGAATGGCGTTGCTAACCTGAGGGCCCCAGTAGCCTCCTACTCTTCCTGACATCTCCACCCTATGTGAATATAATCTGACAATGGAGCAGTGTTTGAAAGATGGTGCTATTTTCCTGGGTCTTTGCGATCCCATGTGGTCGCCGTGGTCAGAAAGAGGAGATTAGTGTTCGTGCTCTCTTTCAGAATATGCACACGAAGCAGGCAAAAGTGATCTGGAACTGCTAAAATGGAATTAAACACCTCTCCAGCGCTCCTATCATTAATAGCTCGGATCCAACGATCTTACGGGGGTTGTGTGTGGCATTACCACACGCGGGAAAGAGAACTGGTGCAAGTGTTAAAACTTCAAAAGACATTGGAAAACATACAGCGAAAGATAAAAGGAGATGTCAAGCAGAGGTTGCTAAGTTTGTAATGTGTATAGTGAATAGACAAATTTAAACCCTTCAAGAAGGTAGTCTGGCTGGTGCATTTAGACTGGCTCTTTGAAGTGCATGCTGACAGAAACTGGTTTGAATGATTAACAGTAAACCCAGCTGTGAATGGCTCTTGTGAGGCTTAGCTTAACAGTAGACTGAGCACATTACACTGAACGGCTCAAAAGGAATTAAGAAAGATTTTGGCTCTGTGGAACACATGCCTCGGTTCCAGTGTTTTAACGCACTAAAGAAGTAATGAATAGAGTATTCATTGGTACTCTGATGAATGGTATAGTTTACCAGAGGAAGAACACAACCTTACAAAGACAGAAGAGACAGCAGACATGTGTTGTGAGAAAGTTGTTCTTGCCTTCCCAACCGCCTCCATTAGCTGGTGCAATGCAAAGACAATCTGCCCTGGGCACTTTTGGTCTCCATAATGGCTTTCCTTAATCAGCTAATTCTCTTTAAATTATCTGGTTGATGTAAACTCCTTATTCTCAGACGATGAATGCAGCAAGACACAGGCATTGTGTGTACACTGTAAATTTACTGGCACATTAGGGTCACTGTTCCTCAGTACAGCAGTTGTCACTGTACAGTATTTAAAAAAACACTAAAACAAGTTATAAATCATGTGAGCCTTCATGAGAGAGGCCTGTCTGACTTCCATTCATGCAAGTGGGGCTTCATTAGTTTCCAGACTGATTCAAACCCACATTCTCCCTGACTTGTTAGACGCACAGTGTTCCTGCTTTACATACCATTCATGCTTCCTTACGTGTGGCATCCTTATAGTGCCAAGATAATGCCAATTGTGTTAAATGACTATGGAATACAGGTGGTGTACTATAGTGTAAAGCGCCAAAGCCATGTTTAGTTTGTAATCAGCCACTAATTCTCGAAGCATGCTTTATTGCCTTTCCCATTCGTTGACTGAAAGGAGCTGACTCATGGGCAATGTTTTCTCTCTCAGCTACAATTAAAAGTGTGCTGAGCAGGGATCAAACAGACCTCGAACAAGCAACTTTCTGTTGACGATACACACGCACATTGCCACACTGTAGTCTGTAAGGGACCGTGCACTGAAACAAACTGATTGTACACAGTGAGTAAATCAGAGACAAACAGGAACAGAAATTGCTGGAGGAACTTGGGAGGGGTCCGGCAGCAGAACTCCAGCTCTGAAGAAGAGTCAGTGAACTCAAAGTAAAGATTCTGTTTTCTGATGCTGCCAGACTTGCTGGGTTTCTCCAGCAATTTGTTTTTTGTTTGGTTTAGATCTCCCAACATCCACAGTTGTTTTGTTTTATTTTAAATAAATTAGAGAGACTGCCTGTGAGCCTATTGTTTAAAAATGTAAGCTGAGAGTGACCATAATATTAGGTGAAGTCCCCTACCCTTGCATCACTACTACATGAAGAGGAGGATTATAAGTACGTAAGAACTAGGAGCAGAAGTGGACTATCTCACCCTTCGAGCCTGCCCCACCATTCAATAAGATCATGGCTGATCTTTTCATGGAGTCAGCTCCACCTACTCGCTTGCTCACCGTAACCCTTAATTCCATTTCTGTTCAAAAAATTATCTATCTTAGCTTTAAAACCATTCAATGAGGAAGCCTCAACTACTTCACCGGGCAGGGAATTCCATAGATTCACAACCCTCTGGGTGAAGACGTTCCTTCTTAATTTGGTTGTATACTTTTTAAACAAGGTGAATCTGACAATAGATCCCTGAGTGCATTATAGATTTACATTAGATGCGAACTGATATATTAAAGGCCAATGTATGTCTAATAACTTACCCTCTGGTTGGGAAGTGAGCTCGTTAATTGCGTTAACTCCAGTGTGAGGGAATCACGAAAACTTTCAAGTCACTCTTTGACTTAATCCATTCTGCAATTGTTCTGGAATAAATTGTGCAATGTAGTTAGGGATGAGAGGAGAATTTGACCGAACAACACGAATCTAATTCAATCCAAAGGAGGCCTCTCTAATTTATTTGATGCGTTTTATATTGTTTTCTTTCCTGTTCGTTGATCATTTGAGGCCCAATTATGCGATGCATTTTTAAGTTTGATACTCTGCATTCCAATTCTATATCAGTCCATGGCCATACTTGGCCTGACTTTTAATTAAACTGACACTGTTTGGTCTGACGTGTGCCTTCACTCTCCCTCACCTCATCATTTGTCACTAAAGCCTTCTTCTGGTCTGCCTGCCCTCCTGGTATTACCTTTGCTTGACTTATAGCTTCAAAGCTTCCCTCTATAGCTTCAAAAGCCTTTTGTAAAGTCTGTCTGTCTGTCTGTCTGTCTGTCTGTCTGTCTCTCTCTCTCTCTCTGTAGCTATAATTCTACTCCCTTCAGCTGTTTGTTTTACTTGGAAAATCAATTCAAAAGTTCTCATCCTTATCTTCCAATTCACCTGTGGCCTCGCCCCTCACTATCTCTGATTTGTAAGCTCCTTCAGCCTTAGGGCCTTACAAACATTGGAGGACTCTGCATTCCTTTGAATTCTAGTCGCTTGTACATCGCCTGAAACCTTTGCCCAACATTGGCAGTCATACTTTAGCCATCTAACTCCTAAAGTCTGGAATCTCCTCCTTCAACCTCTCCACCTTTTCTCATCAATCCCCGCTTTAAGTATCACTCATTGACTGTGCTCTCTCTTAACGTGTCTGTCTTTAGCTTGGTGTCATTTTTGGTCTGATTATGTTCCTACCAGGTGCCTTGGAATATTCCAACATTAAAGGTGCTGCGTAAAAGCGAGTTGTTGTTGGATCTGTGACATGGTGTACAGCATTGAGCTGTAGGTGTATGCTCACCCCAATGTACAGATGTTGCTGCTTGACTCTGACTCTTTCAGTATTTGGATTTGAATGTTTGGCTAATCATTAGAATTTTTGCCAAATTTCTATCTGTGTTTTTCTGTGCTCTTGATGTGTGCATGTAGGGTCTACGTAGGCCTCCTTTTGCATATTAAGACTGGGTTCTTTGTCCTTCTGATAGACCCTTGTGCCCAGGGACAGCAGGGTCTATCAGGATAGCAGATACATGTCGGAGCTGACTCTCAGAAGCGGTTGTCCTCTGATCCAATCAGAAGGAGCAGTGTAAAAGCCACTTATCTCCTCAAATCGCTTGCGTGACTCTTTGCAATCACATGGGGAAACACAGCGACCACTGATTTCAGTCAGGTCAAGTGGCTGATGAGAAGTACTGTTGACTTGACAATTGATCATGATCTTGAATGTCATTTCACAACAGGATTAAATATAATTTCAGCGAAGATTGCCAAGAGGCCTCTCTTTAAACATCACATTGACTTTTAACTCTCTTAATGCTGCGAGTTCATGTTGAAGCAGACTTTTTGCTGTAGGGTGATTGCATTTGGTTTAGCTTGGGTCTATTTGATTACACTGGTTTGATTAATCATTTGTTGAACAGCGTCATAGGAAAAATGGATTTTGGTTTTGTCAAATGTCGGCCTGTTTATCCCATCGTCAGCACACATGCCTGGATCAATGTAGTGCTTGGGGGGTTTAGACTGAAGACTGCTCTCCCATCTGATAATCCACCACAGAAGAAAGATAACATAAACCTAGGTGCATTGTGAAAACTGCCACAGATTGAATCCAGTTGGGAAGTTGCAACTTGCGGTGATGTTTGCACACATTTTGTGAATAGATCTTCTATCCCCGCCATACAGCAGAGTTAGCCTGGACAAGTTCTGGGTAACTGTTTGTCGATGCATTGGAGGGATGTAGATTCCTTATCTTCAATTGCAGCTAAAGGGATCAAGGGGTATGGGGCAGGGTAGAGAATGGGACACTGAGATTGGATGATGAGCCATGATCGTATCGAATGGTGGTGCAGGATCGAAGGGCCAAATGGCCTACTCCTGCACCTATTTGCTTTGTTCCTACGTTTCTAATATACTGGGCTATTATCACTGCCACATGATCTCCTTGATTTCAGTAAGTGGAAAAAAAGGCACTTGTTCATGCCAAAGCCCACCTTATAAACTAAAAAACGTGTTTACTGATATAAGAACAAGTTATGACAGGAGAAGTCCATTCAGTCCATCGAGTTTGTCCCAACATTCAATATGTTCGTGGCTGATCAAGCACTTACAATCCGATCCCTGTAATCCTGTTGGTCACTGGTGATCAGAAACCTCTGGTGATCAGTTAATCTCTAACTTCAAGATATGCAAACACTGAACCTTCACAACTGGGTCCATTGTTGTTTGTTATTTATATAAACAGTTTGGGTGAGAATATAGGAGGCATGGTTAATAAAGTGGTTGATGACACCAAAATTGGAGGGGTAATGGACAGTGGACAGTGAAGGTTACCTAAGAGTACAACAGGACCTATTATCTGCACTAATGCGCCGAGGGGTGGCAGATGGAGTTTAATTTGGATAAATGCAAGGTGTTGCATTTTGAGAAGATAAACCAGGGCAGGACTTATACACTTAATGGTAGGGCCCTGTGGAGTGTAGTCGAACAGAGAGACCTAGGGGTTCAGGTACATAGTTCCTTGAAAGTGGTGTCACAGGTAGACAGGATGGTGAAGAAGGAGTTTGACAAGCTTGTCTTCTTTGGTCAGAACGTTGAGTTGGGATGTCATGTTGCAGCTGTACAGGAGATTGGTGAGGCCTCTTTTGGAGCACAGTTCTGGTCATCCTTTGATAGGAAGGATGTCATTAACTTGGAAACAGTGCAGAAAAGATTCATAAGGATGTTACCGGAGCTGGATGGTTTGAGTAATAAGGAGAGGCTAAGATTTAGAATTAGGAGATTTAGAATTAGGAGATTAGTTAGGAATCGCAGAGGTTTATGAAATCACGAGGGGCATAAATACAATGAATTGTGAAGGTTTTTTCTGGAGAGTGAGGGAGTTCAAAACCAGGTTTAAGGTGAGAGGGGAAAGATTTAAAAGGGACCCGAGGAACAACTTTTTCACACAGAGGG
Source organism: Chiloscyllium plagiosum (assembly GCF_004010195.1). Taxonomy (NCBI): domain Eukaryota; kingdom Metazoa; phylum Chordata; class Chondrichthyes; order Orectolobiformes; family Hemiscylliidae; genus Chiloscyllium; species Chiloscyllium plagiosum. The sequence goes on from NC_057728.1 coordinate 8,946,871, forward strand.
TGGTTCGTGTGTGGAATGAACTGCCAGAGGAAGTGATGGACACAGGTACTGTTACAACATATAAAATATATCTGGACAGGTGCATGAATAGGAAAGGTTTTGAGGGATTTGGGCAAACACAGGTAAATGGGCATCATATAGTGTGGGAAAACTGGTCAGCATGGACGAGTTGAACAGGAGGATCTTTTCCTATGTGGGACTCCAACTTGGGGGAACAACCTACCAGCATTTACCCTGTCTATGATTCGTAAGTAGTTTGTAAGTTTTAATGAGATCACCTCATTTTCTTTGAAACTCTGAAGAATGGAGGCCCAGTTTGCCCTAGTTATCTTCATAGAGAGCTCTTTAATCCTGCGAACAAGTATGATGAAACTCCATTGTATTCCTGTTATGGCAATAATATCTTTCTTGAAATCAAGATCAAAACTGCACACACAGACTCTAAATGCGATCTCACCAAGCTCTATACAACTGAAGCAAGATTTCACCACACCTGTACTCAAATCCTCTAAAGATACCAATAATATTAATCAAGGTAACGGCAACGCAGAGTGTAAATGGTATTCTTAAACAAAGTGAAAATTGTGTCTCCTCTGATTAATTCAATGCAAACACTATTCCTATGCTTTTTAAATTGCTAACCTCTCCCATCAAGTTGTTGACCCACTCCCGATCTCTGCTTCAAGTTGACTGCTGCATGGCTGCTGTTGTAGCTCGAAGCTTCGAGGATCTGCTGTGATGAAGAGACTGAGTTATGAAGTTCATTGTGCAGTTGTATAAAGCTCCTGACTGAATTGTTGACCACAAATAGAATGGTCTCCCAAATGCAGAATCGGCCAATGCTCTCAGTCAGGAGCCTCACAGGATTCTGAAAATTGAGTGGGATTGTTTTAACAAATGACAAGTTCCACATGCACAGTGCAAATGATCTGCAACATCAGTATTATTGCACTGGGCACTATAAAGAGTAGATATATCATTTTTTTAAGGTACAAAATCCAGTTGGTATTAATAAAGCTTAGATTCATGTGGGAATTATATAAAAAGGCTCCAGCTGTTAAATGCATTAGGGATTGATTTGGATGTGAAAGAAGAGGATGTAGCCATTTTGGCTCTGATACCTTGGACTCCTCAGTAGTTGGCCTCGTTCCTTTATCTCTTTTTTTTCCCCCACTTTTTCTGTAGGCGAGCATGAAGAGCACGGAAACCTCAGTACATCCTGAATGGTTTAGAGCGAGTCAGAGGATGCAATACTTGACCACTATACTGTGTAACGCATGGTTGTTTTCCGGTTCAAGTTTGGATGCATATTCCTTTCAGACTACACTGTCTAAAACGCTGCTAATTAAATACTGTGTGAGTTCATGCAGATGCTGGGCAGGAAGCTGGGAATGTTAATAAACTCTGAATCAAGTTCATAAAATGTCAAATAAAAAAGTGCAGATATCCTGCATTTAGTACTCCGTTCTGAAGAGGGTATTCATTTATTTTATATTTTTGAGCGTGGTGGATATATGGAATGCTGTGCCCCAGAAGGCAGTGGAGGCCAAGTCTCTGGATACTTTCAAGAAAGAGATGGATAGAGCTCATAAAGATAATGGAATCAAGGGTTATGGTGATAAGGCAGGAACAGGATACTGATTGTGGATGATCAGCCATGATCATAATGATTGGTGGTGCTGGCTCGAAGGGCCGAATGGCCTATTCCTGCACCAACTGTCTGTTGTCTATTGATTCTTTTGCCAATATTTCAGTATAACATTTGAAATGTGGCAGAGGTGGGACAGTAATAATTGCCTATAACTGGATAAGTTATTGTAATGTGCCTTGGAGTGCTTGTCTTGGGTGTAGAACCTTTTGTACAGCTTCTGGGAATTAGCCAAAGCTCAGAGATAAACTCGCACTTTGGGATCATGAGTTTGTGAATTTCAGCCCCGCCGCAGACACCGAACCATAAAATTTCAGCTGACGATCGAGTGCAGGACCGAAGGAATGCTCCACTGTTTTAAGAGCTGTCTTTCGGATAAGACTTTAAGTTGAACTTTCAAAGTAATTGTCTTTTATTACAGAAGAAAATTAAAAAGTAACTCAATGAGGAAAGATTTTGTCACTCTGTCTGACTTTCTGTCTCCTTCCACTTTTCCAATCAGAACCACAGAGCAAGTTAAGAACAGAGACTGTCACATGATTATTTTTCTTCAGACCTCAAGAGACAACAGCCTCAAATTTCCTGCTATTCAGTGGAACAGATTCTTCAGGAATTATTCTAGTATTTATTTTAATGCATGGGGAAGCTGTTATAGTTTGTGAAGGTTTACAACATTTTGAGTAGCTCGAGCTGATGTGGTGAATGGTTATGATGCAAGTCTGACAATCTCAGTGAGAGGTTCAGTGTGTGGGCCATGGTGTGACATGGATGGACACAGTCCCCATGGACACTGTTGCTCATGTTCCACGCATGGAAGACGTCTTCGCTGGCCGTAGAGGGTTATCCGGATTTCCCATGGATGGGTGGCAACGTGGAACTTTGCTTGGATTAGTTACTGGACTGCAACTGATTATGAGGAGAAAGTGGGGTCTGCAGATGCTGGAGATCAGAGCTGAAAATGTGTTGCTGGAAAAGCGCAGCAGATCAGGCAGCATCCAGGGAACAGGAGAATCGACGTTTCGGGCATATGCCCTTCTTCAGGAATGAAGAAGGGCTTATGCCCGAAACGTCGATTCTCCTGTTCCCTGGATGCAGCCTGACCTGCTGCGCTTTTCCAGCAACACATTTTCAGCTGCAACTGATTATGTCAAGCTGAGGGGGGGGTCTTAGAGTCATATAGCACAGAAACAACCGTTGGGTCCAACTCGTCCATGCCAACCAGGTTTCCCAAACTAAACCAGTCCCATTTGTCTGCGTTTGGCCCTTTCCATTTTTGTGACTGTCCAAGTGTCTTTTAAATGTTGTATTCATACCTGCATCTCCCATTTCCTCTAACAGTTCATTTCACACATGAACCACCCTATGTGTGGAAAACATTGCCCCTCAGGTCCCCTTTAAATCTTTCCCCCTCAACTTAAAGATATGCCCTCTAGTTTTGAACTTCCCTACCCTGGGGGGGAAAGGCCTTTGCAGTTCACCTCATCTGTGCCCCTCATGATTTTATAAACCTCTAAAAGGTCACCCCTCAACCTCCTACACTCCAGGAGAAAAAAAGCCCCAGCTTATTCCAGCATCTCCTAAAATCTCAAACCTTGCAGTGCTGGTAACATCCCTGTAAATCTTTTCTGCACACTTTCCAATTTACTAATATGTTTCCATAGCTGGGTGACCAGAACTGTATACAGTAAGGCCTTGCCACTCTCCTGTAAACCTGCAGCATGACGTCTCAACTCCTACACTCATCTGACCGATGTAGTTAAGTGTACCGACCAATAGCCGCTTTCACCACCCTGTGATGCCACTTTGAAGGATCTATGTACTCTGTTCGACAAAACACCTTAGGGCCTTACCATTAACTGTGTCAGTCCCAGCCTTGTCTGTCTTGCCAAAATGAAACACCAACATTCATCTAAATTGAACATCATCCACCACACCCCTGTCTGTTTACCCAGCTGATCAAGATCCCATTGTACTCTTGCTTAACCTTCTCTGTCCATTATCCCACCAACGAGAGCTGCACTGTGGTCAGTTTGTAGAGTGTGGTGTGTTCCAGTAAGCAATAGGGGATATCAGATGGATGTGTGAGTCTTATCTTTGGGATCTTATGACAGTGGGAGTGCTTTGTTAGCCAATGGAGCTCTTTTAGGAGAACATTTTCCCTGGACGTCAGAAAGGTTAAAATTAGCAACTTTCAAGTGACTTTCCCATTAAACTAATTTTTCCAACCTGAAAATCTGGAAACTACTGCTGGTAAGAAGATGAGTGAACCCCATCATCCAACAGTTAAAACCCTTTGGAGAAACTGAGCATCAGTTAGAAGATTGGAACTGCGACCCCTCCATCACATTAACAATTCCACTGATGTAAAGTCTGAGAATCCTAGAGTCCCGACATGTGGAAGCAGGCCACACCCTCCAAACGGCATCCCATCCCCACCCTCTCCCTGTACCCCTGCACTTCCCATGGCTAACCCACCTCGCCTACACAACCTGGACCTTCTCTCAACAGTCATTTGCGGCTCTGTAAACAGTAAAGTATGCAATTTTTGCAATGCACGCCGCCCCCCCCAAACAAAACTCCCAATTTAGTGCGGATCCCTACTCATCATCCCTACAGGAAATCTCAGGCTCATCTCCCCGTAATTACTTCTGTTAATGTTCATCAATACAAAACCAAGCACTAGCAATGTATAGATGAGAGGTGAGACTTCCCATTGGCAAAAAGAATTTAGAGAATTACCCTTCTCCTGTGTGTAGTTGCTTTAACAGTGGTTGACTTTGAGGTTTTATAATATTCATGGGAAGTGGGTGTCACTGGCTAGGCCAGCATCTATTGCTTATCAGGCAGTTAAGAGTACAATGGGTGTGGAGACACATGTAGGCCAGACCTGGTAAGGATGGCAGATTCCTTAAACCAGATGGGTTTTTCCGACAATCAACAATGCATTCTCGATCATCATTAGACTCTTAAATGTCGGGGGTTTTTTTTACCTATTGAATTCAAATTCCACCATATACCATGGCAGGATTTGAACCCAGGTCCTCACAACACTATCTGGGTCTCTACATTAATAGTCCAGTGACAATATCACCAGGCCATTGACCTCCCTTTTGCAGATTAGGATTTTGAAATGACAGTACAATTTGGAAACTACTGAGCATGTTATGGCTATGACACGTAGCCCTACTCCAGTAACCACATTGCATTGACTTGAGCTTGGACCAGGTATGGTATAGCTCAAATCAATTTAGATGATCTTTAGTAGCTAATACATTTTATTAATTAAATCCCGTGAACTATGATAGTTTATGGTTAGATGGAGGAGGCTTCTCAGTGAAGGGCCAACATAATGGCTGCTGAAAGCCGAGAGATTGAGGAATCCACTAGTTCCTGATACCTACTTAGAACAACCAACCATGTGTTCCCCAGGCCGCAGGACAGTGGTCTTAAAATCTCCTGCTGAGCTCCTGAGTAGGTCACAGACATGATACAAAGCCACTGCTCAATAATCTCGTACTCTGGCCGTATGAACACAGAATCATTTTCGTGAACACTTTGAACAAAATCATTTCCCACGTTGTTTTCAGTATTTAGAGTGGGATTTTCAAATTGCACAGTAATTAGGTTGACATTTACAAGAGGGGCAAATGCCATTAGGTTTGTCCTGAAGTAGATTCTGACTTTTTAATAATTGTTCCATTTCAAATGCCTTGTCACAGTGCAGTCAAAGTGCCTGTCACTTCCCATCTAATCCAACGAAAGAGGGACCTTTTAAGGCGAACATCAACTGACATTTTAAAATTATCTTCATCTTTCTAAACCTTAACTTTAAGAAGCAAAATGAGAAAAATATTACCCTCTTAAATTAGGATTTTTATTTCAGTACTGTGAATTGACACAGCTCTATTTTATTTCCCTCAATATCGTACCTTTTCTTGTTTTAATAAAGACACCACCTTTCAATTTGCAAATCAAATCTAATTTGAAGGGAAGATGCTTGGTGACACCTCAGCTGATGTCCTGTATTCAGATTATTTTATTTAGGAGCACATCCATCACCCTTCACTTTCCTTTAGAATCTTCATCCATTTTCTGTGATTAAAGATTTTGCAATCTCCCCATTTTTTTTGCATCAAGCCAAGCAACTGTAAAAAACAATGTACCAGAATTGACCATTTAGTCACCCTTGAACTAATTACCAATTGTTGAAAAAGCCTGATTTTTCACATCTGTATATACAACTGTGACCTCTCGCTATTGGTAACATCTTTATGCATTTTCATTCATTTGCATCACTTTTACCTCCTTTTCCAATACAATGCCCAAAATGGCACACCCTGCGCATACGGAGATCTTGTGAAAGTTCAACTTTTGCTCCTTTGCACTTGTTCTGTCCGTCTAAATCCAGGGACAAAGCTTCTGTTTGATCAGCTGCTCAACTTGATTGAAGAAGTCTGCCATTGAAGATTTATTGTGTTTCCCTTGCTTTTACCTCCAAAGTGTTTCACTCTATATTTTGTTATGAATTGTTTCTATCAGGAAAAGTACTTGCTCCTCCTTTGCTGCCTTTTATCTTTTCCACTGTTTGCAACTTTTGTGACATTGGCTTTGACCTTCCCCAAGGTGATGTTCCGTGGAGTTGCTGGGTAAGGATTTGGCCCTGGACAGTATACATTAACAACTAATGTTGCACCGTGCCCACTTGTAACGCAGATGGTTCATTTATCTTTCCTTTCAACTCTTCCTCCTCAACCCCTTGTATCAATGCATTGACTTTCCGTTGAGATAAATATCCTCCTTTTGTGCTTATGGCACCAGGGTCGTACTGTATCTAAAGCATACAGCTTTCTATTCGACGGCAAAATAATCATCCTGCCACAGTGACCGGAAAGGTTATTACAATAACTGATCTCAGCTGCGGCCGCTATAATTGAGTACAGGCCTCTTGGGTTATGGAAGAGAAAATTAGCCATTGTTCCCACTTCTATATACTATTCAGCTACAGAAACTGAAAGTGTGCATCTGTGAGGACTGAAGAGCATGTGCTACAATATCCCTGTCGGATAGTCCCACTGTCAAGGTGCACAGATGAATAATGACCATATGTCTCAATAGGGCATCTGCTGATCACAAACACAATTATGGAGGCTAATTACAGAAGTTGGAAGAGGAATTCTGCTCCCATCTTGCTGTTTCTATCACTCAAGCAGATATTATTAGACTTAATCACCTTCTTGTGCAGGGTAATTTAAATATATGCCGACAAGTGTATGAAATCGTTCAGTCTGTTTCTGTGTGTGTGTGTGTGTTCCTAGGATCCAAATGACACTGGCAAAGCCAGTGTTTATTACCCTTGAGAAGGTGGTGTGATTCTGCTGCTGTCTTTATGGTGTAGGTACACCACGATGTTAAGGAGGGAGTCTCAGAATTTTAATCTTGTGCTAAAAAAGGAATCACCATACAGTTCTAAGTCAAGATGGCGTGGAGTTTGGATGAGGACTTGCAGGTGTTAGGCTTTGCAGCATTGGACGGTGCTGTGGAAAAAGCCACATCAGTTGCTTCTTTTCCAACTTGTCACCTTTTAGCCTCAACCCAGGTCCCCTTATTGCTATACCCAAAGTTACAGTGAACAATTTCTCTCAGTTCAACTCATCAATACCTTGAAGTCTTTTGAATCAGTCAAGGTTATTTTGCAGAAAAGGTAGGTGCTATAAAATGTTGATGTACTAATCAGGGACAGAATGATCTGCTGAACTGTGTCAAATCACCTGGTGAATTGGAGAGGAACTTGTAAGGTTTCTTTTTTCTTGAACTGGCTTGTGTTTTTAATATTTTTTCATCTTTTGGGTCCTCTGGTATCTATTGTAATAAGCAAAGCATTACAGTTGGGGGGAGCAGCAGAGATAGCCCAGAACATTTTAGTCCATGCAGCCATAACGTCATTACTTTTTGAAAGCTGTTATAAAGAATTACATTTTTGAACCTTGGGCTGAGCTCAAAATGGACTCAGAGGGTCACTTGACCTTTTACAATTGCAATGTTTGTCAAGCTTCTGAAAGGCTGCAAGTGGATTACAAATGTCTAGCATCCAGTCCTGTGGAATTTCATAGCTGGTGTTGTCAAGGATGGCCCCAAATTCAAAACAACAAAGAACTGAACTGGAGTCACGTCTGGACTTCAGACGTGTAATCTGGGTTCCTACGTACTGTTTCGAAAGTGATTTGACAGTTGGCCAGGTCACAAGACAGAGAAAAACCACTAAACGTGTCGAATGACACGTCCTAGTCCCACTCATTTTGTCTGCTTTTTAAAAATGTCTGACCAGTCCAAGCATTACTGTTTATCTCTAACTTTGTCTTTTCCCCTGCCTGGGACAGTGGTCAACTTTGAATAAACAATACACAAGGCAGGGTAAAACCAAATATCAGAAACATCTCTCTTTCTCTCTCTTGCATGTTCTCTCTCCCTCTCTCTCACTCACTCACAGTCTCTCGCACATACTATCCCGTGCTCTCCCTCACACTCTCCCTCACGTTCTCCCACGCTCTCTGTCTCACTCTCTCACCCTCTCAGTGTCTCCCTTCCCTCTCTCACACACACACTTTCTCTCACATTCCTGCAATTTCAAGTCTTCACCTCAGACTGTGCAACATTTTGACATGGAAATACTTCAATTAGAATGTAACATTGACGCTGAACTTGATTGCCTTTTTATAGGTGTTGTTTTGACCTCATCACAAATTAACCTGTGCGTAGAAATCAGTGACCTTGCTTCTGTAACAACCTCTGATTCAGCATGTGAAAATAAACTAGAACATGTATTGATAGCAGTACAAATAAACGAGAACAAAAGGCTGGCTGCTGGATCATTTAGTATTGGCTTAGTCAGCCCAGGGTAAGAAATACGCAATCCCACGAGGAAGTACATTAATCACACCTTTAAACTCAGTGTGACATGGCAGTAACCTGCTAAGGTCCCTAGTTTGTCTTCTCTGTCTGAAACAGTCTTATTTTCTGCGATGTCACTTGCCTTAATTCTGCCAGTGCCTTGAAAGTTATTTTGAGTCAAAGAACAGTCCTGTTGTGGAGTGATGTTGGTTCTTGAAGGGCGCGGTGTGGGGCGGGGACTCTGGAGGAAGGGGGGGATGCAGGGTTGGAAGGAAAGAAAGGGAGATATTTGCCAAGAGGAAGAAAATGGGAAGGCAGGTGTGTGAGAATGAATGAACAGAAGGTAATCTATCCTTTGCATGGTGGATGGGCAGGTGTGTGAGTCAGACCCTTTCATTCAGTGCTGTAAATATTGCCATGCTGGTCTTATTGAGACCCATTCATGTAAGACGGCGATAAACCCTTTCACGTGTAGATAACCAGCTGTCTGTGGTTCACACCATTATTTATGGTTTGTTCAGGTGACCTACCTTGAAAATTTCTCTGCAGGCACCAAAGTCACTGGGTCGTCTCTTTCAAGCATTCAAACTCCATAAACCTATGAGAAACAGAGAGCAAAATGCGATTCATAAAGCGCATGAATTGTGTTTGCCCAGCTTCTCATCTTCCTGCTCCTGCAACACTTGGCTGCATTTGGCTCTGTGATCCCTCTGCTGGAAACAGGCAGCACAGTGAGGAATTGGTTTTGCTCGAGAGAGGCCGAAAGGGTAGGTCACCTCCACCAACAGAAACTTGCAGTCAGGGAGAAACGCTCCCAGACAATTCAACTCTATGTTTTCTTCTTTTGCTGTCTGCTTGTGCAAGCCATATGTAACACTCTGGGGATAGGATGTTTTTGAGCAAGATCTTGCTCAGTAAACTAAAAATGCAGTTAATCAGAGTTTGAGAAGTCAACCATAACTAGGCAAGTTCAATTCGGTCAAACTGCGCTTGAATTTCAGGCAAATTAAGGTGATAAAGCTGTCCTGTAGCTTAGTTTGTTTGTTGAAAGGCTGTTGTGCTTTAGTTCCTAAACTTTTTAATTACAAGAAAATGTGCACCTTGTTATAACATTGTCAGTTTCCAGCTTTATGACTTCTCCCTCACTCCCTCCGCCTCTCTCTCTCTCCCGCCTGCTCCTTCCCTCTCTCATTCTCAACTCCTTCATTGTTCATCTTGTCTTTCCTTTCCAGTCTAGCCAGCTTTGTAATTTGTGCTCATGGTGTTTCTTGCTGTGCCCTCTGCGGCTTATGTTCCCACAGAAGTTCAGTATCATCTCAGAGTATCCTCAAGCCTTGTGATTCTGCATCTTGAGGTCATCTCCTTCTGACATCCTACTACAGCTAGAACTGATATCTGAAGCCTCAGTGCTGTTCCTCGTCCTGTCTAGTTGGTATCTCTTGAGATCTCTATCATTTGAGCCTCAACCACGAGAACTCTGATGGATTTCCTACCACCAGTATTTAGCTTCCAGATCTGTCTTGTCACTTGTTTCTCGGTTGTTTTAATGCTGGCTTGGCAGGTCACTTATTTAGAAAGAGACAACCACCTCTTTATGATTCTGATTGTGGAAAAGAAGTATTGGGTTGGTTGAGACCGTTAAGTGTGCGTATGTTTTCTCTCCAGTTTGATCAAGACGAATTTTGTGTCTAAGCAAACAACATTGCAAAATAGAAATGTCGATCAATGTTAATACTTAATAAGAAGTTAAAATAAGATTGGAATACTTGCATACGTCTGTCTCCTGAGTGCTGCACTCTGGGACATTTTCCTACCTACAGTGACTTATACTTAAGCAGTAAGCCTGTAATTCACAAAGTGAAAGCTTCCAGCTACCTGATAGGTCACCCCAGTTGACTCTACAATATCTTGTCTTGTGACTGAGAAAATAAAATATATTTTAAGCGAACATGTAACAATAAGAGTGAAAAGCTGCAAAATCATTCAGGTCATCCAACCAGGTCATGCAAATGTGTCTCTATTCTGGCATTTTAATTTGTTTATTAATGTTTGCAGGGTTACTGCTTTCCCTAACTGACATGAACATTCCTTTGCCATCAATAACAGAACTAATCTTCTCCTCTATTATTTCAAACCTGTTGTACTTTTCGCAAGTTAGGTTAAGAAAATATTCTGGATTTGAGTTTTTGATAGCAGTTACAGAGTCATGGTCATTCTTCTAATGCACTGATGCGACTTGGTTTGCCGGTTTTGCCAATGTTTGTCCCTAAGTGCCGTTGAGAAGGCGGTTGTGATGGGCATAAATGTTTTCTTCAACTCAATAAGATCTTCTTTAGAACCTATCTTTGCCGGGTTGAAATGCCATTTTCATTCTTTCATTCTCACTGGGACATGTGATACAAGGGTCGGCCTTTCAGCCATCCCTACTTGGACTTTGTGACCTGGTTGCAAGAAGAGGGGTATTGAGAAGACAATTGGAGAACTCCTTTGGCTGTGAGCATGATTTAGTTGCATGTTGTCAAGCATGTATGATAAAGTTATGGAAATGTATAGCATGGAATCAGACCCTTCGATCCAACTCGTCCATGCTGACCAGATATCCTAATCTAATCTAGTCCTGTTGGCCAGCAGTTGGCCCATATCCCTGTAAATCCTTCCTATTCATATACCCATCCAGATACCTTTTAAATACTGTAGTTTTAGCAGCCTCCACCACTTCCTCTGGCAGCTCATTGCATACACACAACATCCTCTGCATGAAAATGTTTCCCCTTAAGCCCTTTTAAAATCTTACCCCTCTCGCCCTAAACCTATGTCCTCTAGTTTTGGACACCCCTACCCTGGGAAAAAGACCTTGTCTATTCACTCTATCCATACCTCTCAAGGTTTTATAAACTTCTATTAGGTCACCCCTCAGCCTCTGACACTCCAGGGAAAACAGCCCCAGTCTCTTCAGTCTCTGGCTGAAATCCTCCAACCCTGGCAACATCCTTGTAAATCTTTTCTGAACCCTTTCAAGTTTAACAACATCCTTCCAATAGCAGAGAGACCAGAATTGAACACAGTATTCCAACAGTGGCCTAATCATTGTCCTGTACAGCTGCAACTTGACCTCCTCACTCCTAAACTCAATGTACTGACCAATAAAAGCGAGCATACCCAAACACCTTCACCACCAGATACGATAGCTGCTGAAGGAAATGGGAGTCCAGTTTGAGCAGCCACGTTGGTCCCACTGCAGCTCCAGATAAAGCAACTCCCTTCTGATCCTCTGTTTTAAGTGGCCTTCATGGTAAGAGAAGGAAGGCTCTTCTACCTCCTGCCCAAAATCCACAAACCTGACTGCCCTGGCCGACCCATTGTCTCCGCCTGCTCCTGCTCCACCGAACTCATCTCCGCACACCTTGACACGGTCCTGTCCCCCTTAGTCCAAGAACTCCCCACCTACGTTTGGGACACCACCCATGCCCTCCACCTCCTCCATGATTTTCGCTTCCCCGGTCCCCAACGCCTTATCTTCACCATGGACATCCAGTCCCTGTACACCTCCATCCCCCATCACGAAGGACTCAAAGCCCTCCGCTTCTTCCTTTCCCGCCGTACCAACCAGTACCCTTCCACTGACACCCTCCTTCGACTGACTGAACTGGTCCTCACCCTGAACAACTTCTCTTTCCAATCCTCCCACTTCCTCCAAACGAAAGGAGTAGCCATGAGCACCCGCA
>NC_057728.1:8960317-8997164 GCF_004010195.1 Chiloscyllium plagiosum
GTCGATTCTCCTGTTCCCTGGATGCTGCCTGACCTGCTGCGCTTTTCCAGCAACACATTTTCAGCTCTGATCTCCAGCATCTGCAGACCTCACTTTCTCCTCAAAGATATCAAACAATATTACCTATTTGAGACGGTCAAAACTCAGCCAGTTAAGGAAAAGCCAAAATGTGTGATTCTATGGAACGAATGCTATGAGTATCTCAAAATACCGTGATAATTCTGTGCAAAGTGGGCAACAAACAAAATGAGAATCACAGCCATTAACAAGTTGTAATGTGTAATGGCAATTTGGTTGTGAGATACATACATTTGCACATTATTATTCCCAAATAATATTGCAAGAGGCATTCATTCAATGTACGAGACAGGGAAAAGGAGGAAGAGAAGTCTCCTGTAATCTGTCTTGTCTCCCTGTCCCCTCTGTTCGGCTCTGCTTCTTAAGGAGGTTGGCAGAGAAAAGAAATATTTTGAAAATGCTTTCTGCAAGGGATAATTTGTGGTGACAGAGCTAACTACACGGCAAAATCTCAAGTCATTTGTGTGCATGTGGTCGCCTCTTCCCCACTGGCGTCACCATCCTGCCCTTTTGCTCCTTCCCACAAATACCACAACTCTGTTCAGTCAACAGACAGTATGATCTCCTCGCCACCAGCCTGGTTAATCTTCCAGTGACCACAATTGCCACATTTCTGCTGGGCCTCCTCATGCCCACAAATGCTGTCTGATCGCCTGCCATCTACAACATGAATCATTTATGCCCCACCTACTCCAGTTCACAGGAACCACTATTCTAGCAAAGCAGTGCCTTTTGCAAGAGGCAAGCAATCATTTGGGAAAATAAATCTTCACATCTCCGAAAGGCTTGCACTTAGGATGCTTTTGCTGACTTCAGGATAACTTTGCAACCAGTTGTATCATAGAATCCCTATAGTGTGGAATCAGGCCATTCGACTCATCATGTTCACGCCTCTGAACAGCATCCCATCCAGACCCCCAGAGCTGCTCTCTTATTAGAGAGACGACTGGTGGTGGTTTAACCTGAGGGCCACCATCCCTCTGATGAGGGGAGAGGTTGAGAAAGGGTGTTCTTTTATGGTAATGTCAGCCAGTGCAGGAATTGAACCCACACTGTTGGCATCACGCTGCATCACAGACCAACGAATTAACCAATCCCTGTCACGTATAGGAAGCAGCACAGATATTTTCTGGTCCATCCCTTTGTCTTGTTCCTTGGTTATCTTCCATCGCTTTTTTTTGTCAACATGCAACTCTGAAATGCACCTACACTTAAAGTGGAAAGCACAATACAAATACTGCTTCTTGACTGTGGATGTACAGGTGATTGTGAAATGCTTGAATATAATGTTAATGAAATGCAATCGTGATGATTATTTTTCTGCTACAAAACATTGCTGTGCATTGCTTTAGGAAATCCGGCTTCAGCCACAGTCCAGAAATCTTAAAACACAAGAAATTAAAGCACAGTGTGACACAACAATGGAGAAATAGAATGGAGTGAGATCTTGTGATTACAGTCAGGTGCTGAGGCAGTGCAGAGTTGCTCTGGGACATGTTTAACATTCATACATTGCAAATGTGTCTCTGGGCAAGCTGCGCCCCATCTCCCCCTTTGTGAAGCATTCATGCACATTATGTATGCATCCAGGGAATTCAGTGCTCTATAAAGAAGGAGAGTGAATTCTTTTGTTTGCCCATATGATTTTGGTGTCTCAGCTGTGGGTAAGCAATATACTGGGAAGATTGAATTTAACGTTTTAAAAACCAATCTCCATAAACTTGGACTACTTGCACAGATTTCAATTTGCGCAAGATTAAACTTCAAGAAATTTCTTTAGAAAATATAATTCCCAGCCCCTCTGGTTTTCCTGTGAAATTATCCGATGAGCACCTTTGCTGCAGATACCTGGAAAAATGCCATGCTGGAGTTTTCTTCCAAGCTATCTCTGACATGTGGGGCTGCACTACACCATCAGTGCAAGTTGGGCTAACCCATGGCTCAGTTGTGCCACTGTAAACCTGAAGGCTGCTTGTTCAAACCACAGGAGCATATAATTCTGGCTGATGTGTGGTGTAATGGGTGAAGGTGCTGAATGGGTTGAGTGATGGGAAAAGATTGGAGTGTTTTATTTTTGCCCTCCAGTGTCCTAACCAGTACCACTCCCATCAGTAGTCGAGAGTGTGGTGCTGGAAAAGCACAGCAGGTCAGGCAGCATCCGAGGAGCAGGAGAATTGATGTTTCGGGCGTAAGCCCTTCATCAGGAACTCCTACCAATAGGACAAACAAAAATCAAACGCACATTGTTAACTCACTGCTGCTTGTGGAATTGTGCTGTGTCCAATTGCCTGTTGCATCCCCTTGCTTGCAGTTAACAAACATTTTGTCATTTCCTGAGATCCCAGAAGGCATCAGATAAAGGAGCAGCGCTCCGAAAGCTAGTGCTTCCAAGTAAACCTGTTGGACTGTAACCTGGTGTTGTGTGATTTTTAACTATTGGTCATGTTATGTTCACTGAGGGAATGCTTTCATAGTCTTTCATCTTTTCAACTCATTTTATTGGGACAGACTGTTGAGGAATGCTTAGGAGATCTTCAAGTCACTAAGGTTTTAGAATTATTGCACTTTTTGTGTTGATTTTAGAGAAGGGCCTTCGAAATTATTGATTGATTTATCCGGTTTGCCCCTTGCACCGAGTTTCCTTGGTCTCATCCACTAATAGATTTTAGTCTCTGTGAACGGCCCCCATCTGTGATTTTTGTCCTCCGCTTCCCGCTCCTTTATTTAGGGCCAGCTTGCTTTGAAATGATCAGATTGGTTGTGTTTCTGTTGACCAGATACCATCCTGTTCTCATCTTGTCGCTCGCTGCCAAAGCACTCTTGCTGGGAAAGGAAAGCATTATGCTTGGCCTCAGGTGAAAGAGACTCATTCAATCGCCAAAACTGAGCACGTGAACCCCCGCTTTACATTTAAAAGGTATCTGGATGGGTATATGAATAGGAAGGATTTGGAGGGATATGGGCCGGGTGCTGGCAGGTGGGACTAGATTGGGTTGGGATATATGGTCGACATGGACGGTAAGGATCGAAGGTCTGTTTCTGTGCAGTACATCTCTATGACTGTATGAACCCAAATAACCTAGCACACTGCAGGGAGTTGGAACAGACTGAAAACACCTTATATTCCAGTCTTAATCTTGATTGGGTTAACTTTATGTATTCCTCTTTTGGATTACTGTGGGCCTTTGAATTGTAGGCTGTGCAGGTTGTAAGACAATTTGATTCCCATTCCTAAATTTGTGCTGCAGCATTCACAGCCTACCATTCCGCAAACTCTGCAGGGTATTATTTGCACAGGTTGGACTGCGTCAGGTGCCCTTCCACTACGGCGGGATTAGTGGCAGTTCGGTGGCATTTAATGCCATCCCGATGAAGCCCATGGCGGGGAACCATTGAACAGCTCTTCCACAGCTTGCAGGCTCCTCAGGAGATCCGCTAAAATCCTGCAGCATCACCTTCCCCAGTTCTTCTATTGATCTATGCCTCCATGCGCCTGTGAGCTTCTCTGATACTTCATTGTTGGAACGGTTGAGAGATTATTCAAGTCATTTCTCTTACTGCGTTGTGCTGCAGGACGTGGTGCCAGGTGGAATAAAGATTCCAGAGCACTTGAAACAGTCTCGCATGCAGTGTTCATTCCTTGCTCTCTCTGCTTTTAAACGGCAACAAATTCTCAGAGCTTTGCAAGGATGTGTTTCTTGATCAGATAATATTCGGCCTGATGAAGAGCTCTCTCTGCACATTTTGAAGATTAAGTGGAGCTTGAGCACTGCATCTGGGACAGATGAATAAAAAAGTGCTGTGACAAGTACTGATTTGCTGCTGCCTGTCCTTGGCATAGTACAGTACTATCCTTTGAGTCCACATTAATCCTTGAATCTCTGATTCCTGCTTATTAATATTCTTCATTTGCCCAAGACCCTAACTGAATATTGACAGCTCAGTTGGAGAATGTTTTGTTTAAATTCCTTATCCAGCCTAGAATGCAAAATAAGAAACATATTCTTGCTGTTTGGTGTGTAATAAAGTGAGCGTACGTACGTAAAAGCAACGAGTCTCGTCCCTTAGTTATCAACCTGTGATCAGTCTGGGCAGAATGACCAGGAAGACTTCTACAATTGAGTTCCTGTGTTGTTTTTTCTCTGAACCTTTTCCTAAAGTATTCATCCTTGTGGATTACAAATGCTTAGAGTAGGACATCACAATGCCCACTATTCGTTTGCAGCCAAACAGTGTGTCACAATTGAATAACATCTGCCTCACTCCATTGCGCACAATGAGGGTAACTGACTTACATTTGGAAGTTAAGTCTCTGTTGACATTTCCTCTCAAATCCAGAGTGAGGCCGATAAATTTGTACCTTTTTACAGTATCAGTATCGGCTCGTAGACAATTTTGGGACTTCTCTGATCTCCGTGTTTTAATTATTTGCTAGATCAGCTCCCTTGCCCATTGAGGTGTTCAGGATAAGTTACAGTCAAAGTGTACAAAAATAAAACCTCCTCAAATATGACAAAAAAAATCAAAGGAAACTATAAGGCAGACGAAACTAGGCGAGGCTATAAGTGGTTCAGGAAACATGATATTATAAGACAGGAATGACAAAAAAAAATGGTTTAAAAATAGAGAAGAATTTCTAAGGAAAATGAGTTAAACTGCCTCTGTATTGATGTGTACAATGACCATTCTAAAGTTGAGGAATTGGAGGCAGCATTATTTTGTGGGGAGTAGGTCATAGTCAAACTCACGGCCTCAGCGTGGACTTGACTCCAGGCCTTGAGTGATGCCCACTGCAGTCTGGGTTGGAAGGACGGTTATTCTGAACTCTTATTGCTTGATTTTTCTCATTTATTGCTGGACTTCTTATTTCTTTATTTTTCTAATATTTTCCTTAAGAATTTGTACTTCAGAATCTGTATCTAGATACCTTGGTCCCTAAGGTGGCGCAGTAAGTGGAGACTTGTGAACTTTACACGGTACTCATTTGAGTAGATGTGACAACAAAACTAATTCAAATTCATAGTAGGGGTTCCTGAAACGTGGGGACACAAAAATTAGGAGTAGGAATTAAACACCAAACATTTGGAAAAGCTTGTTGATCGAGATTAGGACGTTTTATGGTGAATGTCCAGGTTTGAGTCTCTCCAGCTCTCGGTAGCAATGGAAGGTGTGTCTGTCGCATGACAAAGCATGTTAGGTAACAATGTGTGAACCATTCCAACTTGCACCAATAGGCGGCAGTAACAGTGGCATGGATTCCTGGTCAGCTGTCACCTGAAAGCAATGGCAAGCATAACCACGGACTAACCACGACCATAAGCTTTCTCACCTCATTGGTAAGGGAGAATAGGCTGTTGCATTTAGCAACAAGGAGCAAGCAGGTAACAGATTGTACAGCAAGGCAGTGTCTAGGCAGCAGTATTATGGTGAGTTCCAGTTACTGGCATAGTTAAAGTCCACGCTGCTGCCTCTGTTTAAAACCGCACCCTTGCCTTTTTATGCAGCGGTGTTTGGGAAGTTTCTGTCCCTGTTCTGGTTTCATCCCTGTGGTGAGCTGGGGTAAAGCAGTAAAGCTGCACTCCATCCTTGGCCACGAATGGAAGATGTGCCCCTCATAATCTGGCGTCAGTGTTTAGGCAGACTCTGTCTTTGTTAGCTTCCCCAAACCCCACTCCCCAAATTCCTGACTGCATCTGAGAAGCAGCCTGACTGAGGCATTCCAGAGTAGGAGCAAGATGGCTAGGTCTGAAGGAGAATGGGTGAGCAGCATTGTTGGTGCAGAGTCTGATGAGCAGTGTCCACTATGTTTGGAGGCTGATGGGGAGCAGTGATGCAGCGAGTAAGCAGCATTGTGAATCCTGGGTGGTGAGCAGCCTCAGGAGTGACAGAGTGAATATGCAGTGTCGAGGCTGGCATGGGTGAGGTTGCTTATTTTAAGGCTCACGTATGTAAGGATGATTATTTGTGTGGCTTTAAATTGAGAAGGGAGTGTCCAACAAGACATGGGTATCCTTGTTCACCAGTCACAGAAAATAAAATGTGCAGGTTCAGCAGACAGTAAAGACACACTGTATATTGGCCTTCATAATGAAAGGATTTGAGTACAGGATCAAGGGTGCCGTTCTGCAGTCGTACAGGGCACTGATAAGGCCACACACCTATATTTCATAGGTGAGGCAGGATGTTCTTGCTGTAGAGGGAGTGCAGTGAAAGTTTACCAAACCAGGATTGAAGTATGAGGAGAGATGGAGTTGGTTAGGATTATGTTCACTGGAGTTTAGAAGAATGGGGGTGGGGGAGGATCTCACAGAAACCAGAACATTCTCACCAGATTAGACAAATTAGATGCATGGGGGATGTCCCCAATGGTGGGGCATGTTCAGAACCAGGGGTCAAAGTTTAAGCATAATGGGTAGAGCTTTCAGGACTGAGGTGAGAAATTTCTTCACCCAGAGTCAGTGGAATTTGCTACAGGAAGTGGTTAGAACAGTGTTTTCAAGAAGTTAGGAGATATAATTGTTGTGGCTAAAGGGATATGGGAGTAAAGTGGGATCTGGGTATTAGCTCGATGAGCAGCAATGAGTATAATGGTGGCGAAGCAGTCTCAAAGGGCTGAATGGCCCACTGCTGCTTCTATCTTCTTTGATTCTATGGACTACTGTGTTTCAGCAGTACAACCCTGCACTTTCAACTGCACTCCTCAGCAGTCTTTACTCCATTAAAACCAACTATATAGTGTATACGACAGATAAGAAGAAACCAGTCTGAGTACAGGGCCCAACAGCCCGTGCCAATAGGGACCTTTAGCGAGGGCTCCTAAAGAGCCACATTCGGCATCCTGCATGTTCTGGTTTGAGTATAAACCAGCAGCCATCGCTGTCATGACCCTCCATAGTGCTGAATGTCTCAGCGTTTACTGTCATTAAGATTAGATGATCTGTTCCAATACGCCTCCGGTTATAATTGAGAAAGTTCATCAGCATAACAAAAGTCAGGGTAACAGATAAAAGTAAAACTCATTTTGCAGAGTTCAGAGCAGAAATTTTGGGGAAAATAAATTGGACAAAGCTATTGGCGTATGATGAATTATATGAAAAACAGAAAACAACAAAAAGGGTCATTTATAAGAGAGTTGTCACATGATATACAACTGAATATTCTCAGTTCACTCGGAATCAGATGAGAAGGAGCAGAATGGACAGTTTGAGCTGGTTGCATGGTAGCAAACTGAAAGTCAGTCGCTATTTAGTGTGGCAGAACATGGAACGTTGGGTCCTATAAACATTCAGTGCTGAGAACAATCTCGAACACAATTTATATTAATGTTTTAGACAGTGAAATCCAAAATCTGTAGATAGCATCAAATTGCTGGCGATAGCCAATACTCAGGACTGTAACAAATGCTGTTTTATTCGAATCAACTTGCAGAGTGTTCATACAAATGGGCGCAGTAATAGATATTGAG
Organism: Chiloscyllium plagiosum; assembly: GCF_004010195.1. Classification (NCBI taxonomy): domain Eukaryota; kingdom Metazoa; phylum Chordata; class Chondrichthyes; order Orectolobiformes; family Hemiscylliidae; genus Chiloscyllium; species Chiloscyllium plagiosum. The sequence goes on from NC_057728.1 coordinate 8,967,861, forward strand.
GTGCTGCGTTTCGTTAAGCAAAACAAGGCAGTTCCAGAACTTGGAAAATGAAAATCTAAATAGGGTGGAGGAGCAAAGGGATCTGGGAGGACAAGTACACAAATCACTAGAAGTAGCAACCAAGGTCAGTAAGGCCACAACCAAAGCAAACTAAACACTGAAGTTTATTTTCAGAGGGAGGAAAGTTAAAAGTTGAGACGTTTTGCTAAACTTGCATTGAACCGAGGTTAGACCACACTTGAAGGACTGTGTACAGTTCTGGTCACTGGGGTAGTGCGCTGGAAATCAAACCCCACTATTTCCGGAGTCGTCACAAAGGTTAATATTTTTTTTTAAAGGAATGAACAAAATCCCCAGACTACCTGATTTTTCAGACCAGGTCCACAGAAAGCATGGGCCAGGTTTCTGTACTTATCAAGAAATCACTGTTTGTTATGGGTCATTAGGCTCCAACTACAGGTAAACAACTAAATTAACTAACTTGTACTTTACAAATTGACACTGTAAACATCTTACAAAGTTCCCCTTTGTCTCACAGCCAATAAACAGGGGAAAATATACGGCAGAGAGTGTGTTCCCAAATAGTCTTTGTTCTCAAAATCTGTTGGGATGGGATTGGTGTTGGATCCACTGGTTTTTGTCATTTGTATTAATGATTTGGATGTCAATATAGGAGGCATGTTTAATAAGTTTACAGATGACACCAAAATTGATGGTGTAGTGGGCAGTGAAAAAGGTGACCTCAGAGTTCAACAGGACCTTGATCAGATGGGTCGATGGGCCGAGGAGTAGCAGATAGAGTTTAATTTAGGTAAATGTGAGCTGCTGCATTTTGAAACAACAAATCAGGGCAAGACGTGCACATGTAATGGTAGGGTCCTGGGGAGTGTTCCTGAACCAAGAGGTCGAGGAGTGCATGTGCATAGTTCCTTGAAAGTGGAGTTGCAGGTAGACAGGATGGTGAAGAACGTTTTTGGGATGCTTGCCTTAACTGGTCAGTGCATTGAGTATAGGAGTTGGGATGTTATGTTGCCACCCTCAGAGTTTACTCATTGTGCCTCCTGTATTCATAATCAAATAGTTTATATAAATGACAAGCAATAGTGGATCCAGAACTGATCCTTATGGCACACCACTGTTCACAGGCATTTAGTCCAAATAACAACCCTTTACCACCACCCTCTGTCTTCTGCCATCAAGCCAATTTTGTGTCCATATGGCTATCCATCCCTGGATCCCATATGATCTAGCCTTAGTAGTCAGTCTACCATACCGATCCTTGTCTAAGGCCTTGTTACAGTCCATGTAGACAATGTCTACCACTCTGCCTTCATCTATCTTCTTGGTCACCTCTTCAAAAAACTCAAACAAAAAATTCCCAGCTCGGCGAACAGAACCACAACAACGAGCACCCGAGCTACAAATCTTCTCACAAACTTGGAAAACTCAAATCAAGTTAGTGAGGCATGATTTCCCACGCACAAAGCCGTGTTGACTATCCCTAATCAGTCCTTGCCTTTCCAAATGCACATAATTCCTGTCTGTCGGAATCCCTTCCAACAGCTTACCCACTGTTGACTTCAGACTCCTTCCTTTCAAGACATTCAGCCATTGTTGTAAATCCCTGATCTTCAAAAGCATTCTTTTTCATTTCAGTCCACAATTTCAAAAAAAATGGAGAACTAGGTCTTTGTTGTACCATATTGTTTAAAAGATACAAACGCTCTGGAGAGGATGTGAAATGAATTGATGAGCATGATACCAGGAATGCGTGATGGCCCTTGTCAGGAAAAAAATGAACAGACTTGGTTATATTTTTTTCTCTTGAAGAGAGCAGCTTGACGAGTCATCAAACAGAGATGCACAAAATAATGAATATTTTGATATTTATTCACAAATGTTTCCATGTGGATATCAAGATGAGAGAAAGGCTGCTGATACAAGATGGCCATTAAACGATGAAAGATGGAATTTGGAAGACATTTACTGAAATCTTCGGAGTGGTGAGAATTGTGCTGAATTGCACAGAATAATTAAGGTGAGCAGTTCAGCCATTTTAGATTTATGGGGAGATGTGCGTGAGAAGGAAATCGAGGGTTAATACTGATAGATGAGGGAGCATGGTGGGATGCAAATGAGGCATAAAAACTGTGTGGACTGGTTAAACCTAATTGCCGCCATCTGTGCTGTGTCTGTCAGGAAGAGCAATATTTTTGAGGGGTTCCTGACAGAACATTATGTCGGCCAAAATGTTACGATCTGGCTCCTGGTGAATTCATTTGCCCTGTTCGGAAACAGCAGTCTCCACAGGAGAAATGTCTGATGAATTTAATTCCCTTTTTGAGACGACCAAGCAGAAGTACTCTGGGTTCAACTTAGAGGTGTACCTCACATCAAGCACAAAAGAATAACCGCACTTATGATTGTGTTTATATGTTTGAGCAAATTTCTCTCTCCACGCTTTGGCCAGCTCTTCCGTTTAGCAGTGCGACTCCTGTCCTCATTTCACCCCCCCTGTCGTCTGTCTGTGGGGCATGGTGAGGAATTTTGTGCACAATGCTTGCTTTCTGGGACTGCAGCATCTGCTGATTCTTGGTGTTCTGAGTGGACCGTTTGTTTAATGGCATGATCCAAAAAAAACCCCACAAGCAAAAAAAAAAGTTATTCTCCCACCAGTCAGGTGAGGTTGAATCAAAACTATGCAGTATTTGGCCTGTTATAAGCCAGAGCCTTGTGACATGTCTTCCATCAGTGGCTTTCTGTAACCACACAGTGGAAAGTGAACTAGGCTTCATCAGCATTTTTTTTTGCCAGATGAGGAAAAGCAATAAGTCAACATTTGCTGAGAACCATTGAGAGTATTTGTGTGTGTGTACGCAAAATAATTTTGTAATTAGGGTGCAATTACCAAATGCCGGCATGAGTTAATTAATTACTGGGCAAATGAAAAGGGTTGAGAAACTGTAGGAGGAGGAGAGGTGTTTGTCCTGACACTAATTAAGTTAATTAAAGAGTAAGGTCTTGCAACTGGAAAGAAGGTGAAATGATTGTTCTTGGTTCAGTGATTACCTTTTCATTCTGAGGGGACATGGGGTTAAATGGGCAATTTAGCCAGAACTAACAGTGAATCAATTAACAGGAGAGTTCTCAATAGCTCGCAGCATCTTTTATGAGGGTCGTGACCTCGTAGTTGTGAACAGACTTTAGCGTGTGGTACTTTGTTTAATGTAACAGGCTACAACACTTTCATGAAAGTGATAAGTTGTTTGTTGTGGAGCAGCCCGACCGATTGATTGGTCTTTCTGATTATACTGAATAAGGAGTTGGTGGGGGGAGCGGTCTCTGCTTGAACTTTGAAAAGATCCAATGAAATTCACTTGGAGCACATCAATTCCTGTTGTGGATAAACGTAGACTGGTTTGTGCAAGAAGAAAATCTTCCTGATGCTCAGGACAAGATTTCTTCAGTTGAAAACTAAAATGCTCATAATTAAGGGAGGCAATTGTTGCCCTGTATATTGTGGCCTGTACGAAAATTAGAAACACTTAGCTTTGTCTCGTGTTTTCCATGACCACTTGCAACAACTCTGTGGTTGTAGGCAATTGTTTACTTTTGAAATTCAGTCACATTATATATGTAATGCAACAACCAATTTGCACACAGCAAGTTCTTACAAAGAGCAATAATGATTGAATAATCTGCTCTTGTAAGTTGTTGATAAATAGATGGATACATTTCTGATAGGACATTGAGGGCTCTTCTTTGAAATTGGATCCTGAAGCATGAGGATGGGATCTTGATTTACTATCTGATTTGGAAGACAGCACCTTTGATAGCGTAGTACTCCTTCAGTATCGTGCTGAAGCATCGACCTTGATGGTCTTATTCCAATCCTGGCATGGGATCTGAATTTGCAATCTTGTAACTTTGTGGAGAAAGTCAGGAACTGAGCCAAGAGTAACGTAGTAAGACGGCCTCAGCTGCTTCCAGGAGCGTAATCCCACACAACGCAAAGTCAAGGAGGAAATATTGTGACAGCTGCTCAAAGAGCAAGATCTTACAAGGTCTTGAAGAGGGTTCAGATGGAATTCATAAGGTTAATCTGAGGCACATGAAGGAATGGACACCAGTGGTGCAGTCCAGGAAATGGGTGAGAGTTAGAGAAACACAGCCTTTTTGGAGGGTTTAATGCTGGAGGTGGTTACCATAATGGAGTTATGTAGGATCATGGAGGAATTTGAAGATGAGGATGTGAATTGTAAAGTTGAGGTCTTGGCGGGTTGAAAACCAATACAGATCTTTCAGCGCAGGATGCTGACTTAAGTGGTCAGCACAGTGGTCCTGCCATTGCCAAGAATTCCCTGGTTCTGGCTCTTGTGGTGTTGTTGCCTGTGCTTTTTGAAGAGGTGGTTGAGCTGGTGCTTTTGGAAGGTTCGGTACTGCACCAATAGAAATGGTGCTGCTGTCTGCAAGTTGCAAGCTAGCTTGTTCTCTCAGTTTATAGTGCAGTCCACTGACATAAACCAGTGTTTACCATTCTCATCTTCCCCCAACAACTGGGAAATCTCATGCAACTGGGAAACAAAATTGTATTCTATTGATACCCTGTAATTATTTTCAATCAAATTCCTGATGCAGTGGGAGGCTGAAACTGTAGGACAATAAAGAAATCCTCAGGGAGAGACACTTGAAAGTGATTGTGGCAAATTCAGTAAGATAAATAAAATTCTGTCAGTGAAGTTTCACATAGTGTTGGGACTTGCTGACGTACTTATTGCGATCAATGGTTTCACATTGGAAGTGCAGCTGCCAATCTGTGCACAGCAAGCTCCCCACAAACAGCAATGTGATAATCAGATAGTCAGTGTTAGTGTTGTTGCTTGAGGGCTTAACAACTGGCCACTACATAAGCGAGAAGTCACACTGCCAGAGTGCCATGAGGTCTGTTGCATCCAGCTGAGAGGGCAGATGAAATCTGGTTTAATGTCTCGACTGAAAAGTGACATTGCTGACAGTGCAGCTCTCCCTCTGCAAAGGTCTATACGTCTCTGGCATCAAGTGCTCCCACTGAGCCAGGACTGACTCTACTGTGATGACTGGTGGAATCATGCTTGGACGTCGTGAGACATTGGTGGCTTTGCAAATAAAGACCGCGTTTCACTTTTACCGCCTCCTCTGAGGTTAGTTATTTTGTGCACACATTTTACAACACAGTCTCTATCCTGATGCATAATTCTGTTGGAGGTGCTCTGTTAGCACAGGACCCAGAAACGTTCAGATAGCAGCATTAAAGCAAAGGAGAAATTGCTTTTCTCTCGCTGGTGTGTACACCGGATGCAGTGACATCTCTTGCAAAGCAATCAAATATTTACCACATTTCACTTTGCACCAGGTGAAGAGCTCATTGACTTTAAGCAGATCTCCAATTTTGTGCCGGCTTACAACTACCTGACTCAGCTGCAGCATTGGTATAGAACCACTCAGCTGTGGTGTTGGTACAGAACCACTCAGTGGATTAAGAGTGCAGAAACCCTGAAGGGTTTTACCTCATGGCTCTTCTTGGGGAAAAGCCAACATGATGAGCGAAGCAGTTCACTGGAAGAAAGGAGGAGGGTTGGAAAATAAAGTGAGTAAAGAACATCATCTTACAAAGCCGCTTTCATGATCCCAGCTTCAGACAATTGGAAAGATGGCACCTCCGACTGTGCCTGCTGCCTGCTGGAGTGCCAACATGGTTTTATATCTTCAAGTCCTGAAGAAGATAGGTTGGGATACCTGGTCGGCATGGATGGGTTGGACCGAAGGGACTGTTGCCATGCTGTACATCTCTATGACTCAATGGTAGAGGACAGGATCATGGGATGCAAGTCACCAGAATTAAACCTGAACTTTTCAGACACTATAAACTTGCCGGCCCTTTGGGAAAAGGTTGCATCTTAAACACAGATGAGAATTTTTTTTTTCTCAGGCAGTTGTGAAACTGTGGAATTCTTTACCACACAGTGCTGTCGAGGCTGTGCCATGAAGTGTATCCAATGCTGAGAGAGACAGATTTTTGATCAGAAAGGGAATCAAGGGTCATGGGGAAAAGGCAGGAAAGTGGAGTTGAGGCTTATTAGATTAGCCAAGATTTGGAGATGCCGGTGTTGGACTGGGATGTACAAAGTTAAAAATCACACAACACCAGGTTATAGTCCAACAGGTTTAATTGGAAGCACACTAGCTTTCGGAGCGACGCACCTTCACCTGATGAAGGAGCAGCACTCCGAAAGGTAGTGCTTCCTGTTGGACTATAACCTGGTGTTGTATGATTTTTAACTTTAGATTAGTCAATATTTCATTGAATGACAGAGTAGGCTTGATGGGCTGAATGGTCTACTTCTGCTCCTCTATCTTATTGTCCATATGTTAACATGTGCTTCAGTGGTGTTCAGTATATGGCTTGCAAGAAACAGCAGTTGTTCCAAAAGGGAGAGGCTGAGGGAAGGGCATCCATTCTGTTGGCACTGATTAAGATCTCTCTCTCTCTCTCTCTCTCTCTCTCTCACATTCTCTCTCTCACATTCTCTCTCATTCCCTCTCTCATGCTCTCTTCCGAATTCCTTTTCTCTTTGAAGAATTTGAATGCAGCACTTTGGAATGCAGCTTTTCCCAGTGTTTGAATTGTGAAGACTGCAGCAGCCCCTGTGATTGTCATCAAGCTGAACGATCTCTGAATCTACCTCTATTTGCTCTTGCTGGGCACATGCTCTCTGCCGTTCCTTGTCGATGCATGTCAGTGGATCATTGAAGAAACTCCTCTGGCTGACCACTTCTTCAGCAACTTGGTGTTACTTGCCTCGCTTATCGAGAAGTAAAAATGCAGACAAGTGCCTGTCTTGTTAAGGTGATAGCATCAGCTGTCCTTTTGTGAAACAGAATCAGATAGATGCATTGATATCTATCTGTGGTGCTGTCGTGCCCCAACTAGCCGGTTTGATGCCAGCATGTCTCTTTGTTCATCAGTTTTAAACACCTCGGCCGTCTTCTATGAAAGTAGAGGCGATTTGGGTCAGAGAAAATTGGCAAAATGTAAATCATGTGTTTCGATTTCATCCATGTTAATAATCAATAGACAGTTTCGGTATTATGGTAGAAACTTCAGAGATAACCTCAGTTCAAATTCAAACAAATTGAAATAGAAATCCAGACTCTAATCTGATTCTGATGTGAGGTTGGAGGTTTGTTTTAAAATGTTGGCTCATGCTTTTTGCCATTCGTTTTGGGTTCAACCCACGAGGTTAGTTCCCCAAAAGTGTTTCCAAGAATTAAGTTTTTTTTCCTCATGTTTTTGTTGAAGTAGCATCAATTGGAAGATTGCTGAAGCGTTTAAGACCACAAGACATAGGAGCAGAAATTAGGCCATTCGGCCCATCAGGCTTGCTCCGCCATTCAGTCATAACTGATACATTTCTCAATCCCATTCTGCCACTTTTACCCCGCAACCCTTGATCCCCTTGATACTCAAGAACCATTCTATCTCAGTCTTAAATATACTCAATGACTTCTCCTCCACAGCCTTCTGTGGAAATGAATTCCACAAATTCACCACTCTCTGGCTGAAGACGTTTCTTCCCTTTAGTCTAAGGCTGTGCCATTGGGTCCTAGTCTCTCCTACCAATGGAAACATCTTCCCAACATCTACTCTGTCCAGGCCATTTAGTATTCTGTATCCTTCTCATCCTTCTAAACTTCATCAAATAGAGATCCAGAGTCCTCAAACATTCCTCATATGTTAAGCTTTTCTTTCCTAGGACTATTCTCATGAACTTCCTCTGAACACGGTCTAGGGCCAGTACATCCTTCCTGAGATATGGGGCCCAAAAGGCTGCAAAATATTCCAAATGTGGTCTGACCAGAGCTTCCTAGAGCCTCAGAAGTACATCCCTGCTTTTATATTCAAGTCCTCTTGAAATAAATGCTATCATTGCATTTGCCTTCCTAACTACTGACTCAACCTGCAAGTTTACCTTGAGGGAATCCTGGACTAGAACTCACAAGTCTCTTTGTACTTCAGACTTCTGAATCTTCTCCCCATTTAGAAAATAGTCCATGCCCCTACTTTTCCTACCAAAGACCTCACACTTTCCCACGTTGTACTCCATCTGCCACTTCTGCTAACTCTCCTAACCTCTCCAAATCCTCCTGCAGCATCTCCACCTCCTCAATGCTATCTATTCCTCTCCCTTTCTTTGTATCATCTGCAAATTTAACCAGAATGCCCTCAGTTCCTTCATCTAGATCTTAGTGTATAAAGTGAAAAGTTATAGTCCCACCACTGACCCTTGTGGAGCACCATTTGTCACTGGCTTCCACCCTGAGAAAGACCCTTTTATCCCCACTCTCTGCTTTCTGCCAGATACCCAAGTTTCTATCCATATTAACACCTTGCTTCTAAAACCATGGGCCCTTATCTTACTCAGTAGCCTCTTGTGCAGCACTTTGTCAGAGGCTTTCTTGAAGTCCACGTAGATAGCATTCATTGAGTTTCCTTGGTATAACTTGTTATTTCCTCGAAGAATTCTAGCAGATTTGTCAGGTATGACCACCCCTTGATGAAACCACGCTAACTCTTACCATACACTTCCAAATATTCCGAAATCTCATCCTTCACCATGGATTCCAGGATCTTACACTCGACCGAGCTAATTGATCTGTAATTTTCTGACTTCTGCCTTACTCCCTTTTTAAACAGGGGTATCACGTTAGTGATTTTTCAGTTCTCTGGGACCCTCCCTGATTCTAATGATTCCTGAAAGATCACCACGAACGCCTCTGCTGTCTCTTCAGCCATCTCCCTTAGAAGTCTGGGGTGCAGTCCATCTGGTCCAGGTGATTTATCCACCTTCAGGCCATTCAGTTTTTCTAGTACCTTCTCCTTGGTGCTGGCCACCATACTCAGCTCTGCCTTCCCACTTCCTTGTATTTTTGGGATATTACTCGTGTCTTGCACCGTGAAGACTGACGTAAAGTAATTATTCAGTTTCTCAGCCATTTCTTTGTTCCCCACGACTATCTCTCCTGTGTCATTTTCTAGCGACCCAATGTCCACATTTGCCTCTCTTTTGCCCTTTATATATCTAAAGGGCAAAATATATTTCAGGGCTGATAGGTAGCTTGAAATGTTTCCCGTGCTGACACAGACCGTTGAAAATGAAATTAGTTTGTATAATGTGCACTGTAGTGGTTCAAGGAGGCAGCTCACCACGACCAACCTCAGGGCTACTAGGGCTGGGCTGCAAAGCATGCCAGTGATGCCTACATCCCACAAGTGACTCTAAACAAAATTCTGGCAATTCCAATAATGAATCCCACTTCTAATCTTTAAGGTTGAAAACATTTGTAATTACTATTCCTATTCTGATCAATTTTCATAAATATCCTATTTTGTGATTTTATTTAGCTCATTAATTTTCCTGTAACTTTGAATTTGTCTCATTCGCTTGAATGCACGATTTTCATTTCTGTCCTGTACTCTCTTCACACTGTCAAAATTGGACAGGAAGTTGGCATTTATTTGCCAGAGCGATAATTCACTGAAGTTCAGTCGGGATACTATATTTATGACGGAGATTACTTTAAAGGCACATATTTCTTCAGCAAGGAGGACACAGGCCTGAAATAATCTCACATCAGTCTTGGTTCTATTGTGAGAACGCTCCACTTCGCATTGAAAGGTTGTTTTCAAGCCGTAACCCACTGAAACGGCAGCCTGGATAATGTGTGAATTGTGGGGACTTCCTTGCTGGAGAAGTATCAGCCTTGAAGGTAATCTCCATCCTAAACATAGTGTCGTGACTGGACTTCAATGAATTACAGATATTGCTGTGCCCACTTGCGAAGCACTGCCTCACTCAGATGCCACGTGCTGTACAAGTGCAGGCTTTTGTTTATTGAGCAATCCTTCTTGAATGACCACACAGACCGAGTATATTAACCTGCACATCTTTGACGCTTTTTATGATAGAACAGCAGTTTCAGAATAAGAAACGTTTTGAAAAAATCTACAGTTATTGGATAGCAGACCATTTCAAAAAGCTTAGGGGTCGGGCTTTTATGGTGGGTAGCAAAACTTGCAAACATGAAAACATTGTCAATTCCTTGTCTGGCAACCTCTTTTTCTCCCCAAAAGGCCACATGTTAATGTACCAGATGTAAATGCACGATGTTGTGCTCAGAACGCTCCTTATCCAAATCATGGTTGCAGTCCTTCTGGGAATTGGTTGCCCCTTTGTCTGCTCTTGATTTCAAGTTTTTTTTTCTCTCTGACATGCATACAATTTAAATGAGAGACTCACTCACCTCCAACTATTGTGAAATAAATTAAAACATTTTGATGGGATTGTACAAAGTGCTGGTTACATTACACCGTGACAAACTATCAGGTTGCGCGACAGTGCTGTGCTCAGTTCAATTTCTACCTTTTTCCCTTCTCTCCTCCCTTCATTTGAGCCAATATAACTTTTTGGAACAGAAGCATTCCATTGCACTAAACTCAGCAAAATAAAAAGCCTAATTGTAGTTGCTGAAAATTGATTTTGTAAGCAAAATTATCTCAATTCACTCACTGACTAAATACTCCAATTCGTTGCCATCACATATTAAAACTGTTACTTTTCTTTTCATGAATAAATCCCCAAGTTTTCCTCCAAGTGGGAATATCACTGAATATTTATCTTGGCCAGTTCCCTAAACAATGCATTCAACTTGTCGGTCTACTTTCGAGGCTCAGTGGGTCTTTGTTTTGGAAGCCTGCATTGAATTCTTTCCTTTTGCTGCGAGGAGGTTATTGCAGTGGATAAGTTGCTGAGTTAGCTTCTGGCTGTTGCCTGCCTCCTAGATTTTCGATTGACAAAAGCATCCAGAGGCTAAGAAGCCAGCACTGAAGAGCTACAGCTTTCAGGCTCTGCCAGCACACTCCCAACATGAGTAATGGAGAATGCCACATCTGCAATTCTCGAACCCTTTAGCAATAAACTACTTAGGAGTGGGGGAAGCTTGACCTTGCTGCCATTTAGTCATCCAGCGAGATTGGGTCAAACCATGCAAGCAAAATTGTTACCAGCTCCCTCAGGCCAAAAGAGAGAACGTTTTTTTGTAACCAAATTAGTAGTTCCTTTCTTCTAATTCAAAACTGTAGAAAACTGTCATAAACATGTTTCTAATCTCCGCGACTGATGCATCCTGAGAAATCAAACAAGATGGCATTTCTGGCAGCGCTGAATGGAAGCAGTGGCAATTGAATTTACTACTTCCCCTCCTATTGTATACTGATGCTCATGCTGTTGTTAGGTTGCATGTCTATTTGAATGGAGTTAAAAGAACTCATGGTGTTATTCAGAGAAGAGCATTCACCTTGCTGTCATGGCTAGTATTGGGTCTTGCTGTTCAAAGAGACATGCTGTCATGGCTTTTCATTGTGTGTTCATCGGGACTGAATCACACAAATACCAAATCACAAAGGGATCAACATTTTGTACCACAAGGGACAGGGGTGTTGTAAGGCAGGTGAACTGATCGGTACAGGCAGGCAATGCACTGGGAAATGGCTGACCTTCAAACCTATGTTGACCTTAAGAGGTGAAATCTGTATACATGTTCTGTGCACAAAAGACAGGGCCTTGTGTGTGAATGCACAGTATTTCCATGAGTCACAATTGAACCATGTAGTGGATCTGATTCATGGTTGTACATTAGTTATAGATTCAAACAGGGTGCAGGAAAAGCCCTTGGCCGAATGAGTCTGCATTGACATAACTACCACTAAAAGTGTGCTAATCCAAATTTTTTTTAAAAGGTTGTAAGGTTTCCACTCTCCACTACCTCCCCAGGCAGCGCATTCCAGATTCCTATCTCCTGCTGAGTGAAAATGTTATTTTTCACAAATTCCCTCTGAATCTCCTGCCCCTCCCCTAAAACTATGCCCTCTCATGATCAGCCCCTCAACCAAGGGGGGGTAGTTGCTCTCTATTCAACCTGTCTATACGCCTCATTATCTTATACACCTCAATCATGTTCCCCCTCCAAAGAAAACAATCCAAGCCTCTCTCCTTATAGCTCAATTTCTCCATCCCAGGCAATATCCAGGTGAACCTACTCTGTATCCCCTCAAGGACTATCATATTCTTCCTGTAGTGAGATGACTGGAACTGCAGACAGTACTCCAGTTATGGCTTGACCAATGCTCTGTACAACCAATATGACCTCCTTGCTCTTATACTGTCTGCCATGAGTGAGGAAAGCAAGTATCTCATTTGCCTTCTTAACTATTCACATGTTCTGCTGACTTCAGGGATTTGTGAGTAATTACCCCAAGATCCCCATATTCCACTAAGCTACTCAGTCTTGCCATTCATTAAATACTTCCTCATTTTGTTTCTTTTCGCAAAGTGCATCTCCTTGTACTTATCAGGGTTAAATACCATCTGCTACTGGTCTGCCCATCTGCCCAACCCGTCTATATTTTCCTGTAACTGACAACTATCTTCTTTGGTATTAACCCTTGCTACACACACGCACGCACACACCTTATGTACATAATAAACACTAAGGGTCCCATTACTGATCCTTGTGGTACTTGGCGGGACAGCGGCCAACAGCCATCTACCACTACCCTTTGTGTTCTATTACAAAGGCAGTTTCTGATCCATCTTGCCAAGTTTCCCTCACTTCCATGTGATTTAACCTTCTCAATCAGTTTTTTTGTGTGGGACCTGGTTAAAAGCTTCACTAAAATCCACATAAGCTACATTAACTAAACTCCCCCATCCACACACTTGATCACATTTTCAAAAACTTCGAACAGTTTTTTTAGGCATGATCTCCCTCTGACAAAGCCATGCTGACTATCCCTAATTACCTCATGCCTTCCCAAGTGGGTATTAATTGCTCATTCAGAATTTTCTCCAATAGTTTCCCCACCACTGACATGAGATTCACCCGGTCTGTAATTTCCTGCTTCATCTCTACCACACCTCTTAAAAAGTGGAGCCATGTTAGCTGTCCTTCAGTCTTCTGGCGTGTTTCCCCGTAGCCAGAAATGAGTTAAAATTTTGATAGAGCCCCCGCAATTTCTTTTACAATTAACACGTTGAATAAATTAATTTTACTAGCATACCTTGAAATGCTAGTAAATAGTTTACCAACTGTCAAATTCGTTGCCTTCAGCTTCTGATGGAGAAAGTTCAGCAATTTTACTGAGTTTGTTTGTTAATAGCATCATCTACAGTTTCCCCTTCTGAGTCAGACCTGGGTTTCAGAGTCATATCTCCATAACTGGCTTAAGAATTTCAACAAGCATATCATGTAAATGGAATTTAAAGAACAGAGGTGGGCTTAGTGTAGAGGATCACCTGCATGAGAAAAATATGTCACAAAGGGTCCAGGCAGAATTCCCCCTCTTTTTAGTAGAGGATGCTTTATTGAAAAGGCTCTGTTGATATGGGCAGCACTGTTGCCTCACAGCACCAGGGACCCGGGTTCATTCCTAGCCTCAGGCGACGGTTTGTGTGGAGTTTGCACATTCTCCCCGTGTCTTCAATGGGTTTCCTCCAGGTGCTCCAGTTTTCTCCCACAATCCAAAGATGTGCAGGTTAGGCGGATTGGCCATGCTAAATTGCCGATAGTATTCAGCGATGTGTAGGTTAGATGCATTAGATAGGGGTAAATGTAGAGTAATAGGGCAGGGGAATGGGTCTGGGTGGGTTACTGTTTGGAGAATTGGTGTGGACCTGTTGGGCCAAAGGGCCTGTTTCCACACTGTAGGGATTCTATTCTACGAGTTCTGACTGCATGTGTGACCAGAACCGATGCAAAGAACATGACCTGCAGTCTGCACAGTGTGGAACGGACAGAACCTGCCAGCCACAGTTTCAAAGGGAAGCTCCCGATACCTAAACTTCCAGTATTTGCTCTCGACTGAGTTCTTGCTTTGGGTGCTTGGTATGCACCCCTAGGTCAACAGGTCACTGCCAATTCTGACCTCAAGCAGCCGTATTTTTAATTTGGTGACATTCCATAGAATATGCGTACAAATATATTGTCAGCTCAAACCCACAAGATGGAGAACAAAAAGAATAAGGGACAAGCGTTTGCATAGTGTCTTTTGCACCTCCAATGTGTCCCAAAGTAATTCACAGGATGTGCATCAATTCTGCCATGTTAGCTGATGTTTTGTAAGTGAGCAGCAGCAGTTTTGCTCCCAGTCAGGTCCCTCTGACAGCAACAGAATGATTGTTCCCTTAATTTACTTGTGGAAGGGTTAGCTGTGGGATGAATGTTGTCCAGGAGGCCTCCTCTTCAAAATAGTATCTTGGAATCTGCACTCATTTAATGGACCATTTGGAGATTGCCCAAAAAACAGTTTTTTCACTGTGTGCTATACTGGTCTTGGTTATGTGATCAGATCTTGAGTGGCTAACTTGTGTCATTATAATGTCCACAATAACTGTTGTCTCAATGATTTTCAAACCTTATTAGCAAATGCCCACACAAAGCATTTCAAAATTTTCCAACTAAATCCAGCATAGAGACACAAGTCATACAGTCTAATTTGCCTTTTTAACGTAAGTGTGAAAAATAACACTGGGGTTATTTTGAAAAATCCAAGCTGTTACCTTTTGTGTCCCTACCTTTGCAATCAAACTAAAATGAGGGATTCTGTGATAACTGAACTGTTTTCAGTTAAAACATGAAGAAGTTGCCCAGTTCTTGGGCTGAAAGTCAGTTGTGTTGTCATGGGTTTGGTGCCCTTCGATTAGCTGAGCCAATAGAGTGCATGTTCCCATGGCTGATCATTATCCTTTGATCCTTGGCTTGTGAGCAGTCACGTGACACTCGACTATGGTGTCTCCAACAGCTACATGCCCTGTCAACATGTGCCCCTAAGGTTTGTGGCTGAAATTGTAGTTGAAACACTCCCAATGCACATGGGTGACAGCACTTGGCAGAAAAGAGAATTCTACCACAGCAAGGAATCACTTCAGAGCAAGAGAAAAAAGGAACAGCCTGAAGGGCAATAAAAAAAAGGAAAATAAAGCACCCATACTTGAAAGCCTCTCTGAAGTAATGAATTCATTTCTTGGGAACACCATTGTCAGAACTCTGCTAAACTATGCTAGCAACTTCCACTGGCTGACAGTTCTTTCAATGGATGGCTCAATTAATGTATGGCTCTTGACAGACTAACATTTCTGCTGTAAATCTTTCTGCTTCTCACCTGCTCTTATATCAGCAAAGCTATTCTTAGACAAGTATTGAAAGATTTCCAAGTGATGCCAATTACATGTGGTTCAGATCCATAAATGACAAAGAGAAATAAGTCGATGAAATATGTTTTCTAAAGCAACTTGGCAATGATACTGTGCTGGATGCAAGGATTTATTAGGTTACTTAAGCTTTTATAAAACCTGTGACTTGTACAGTTTTATATTTGACTTCTTTTCTCGCCTTTACAATGGCTTAATAAGCTTCCTGACCTTTATCTGAAGAGAAGCTGTCAGGAGCTTCTATTTTTACTCAGAAGATTTTGACTGAGGGAGTGGTGATGTGAGGAAAGTGAAGGTGAGCAAGCATTCACCCACAAGCTTGAGAAAGTCTTTTAGTGCATGTGAACCATGTGTAATGGATGGAATTGGCATCTTCCAAGGAGGCATCTACTTGCAGCCCTGCTTAACTGCTTAAACCATAAAGTAATTTTAAAAAAAGTTTTCAAATGATCATCGTGCGGTTTGTGATTGAGCTACCCTGTCTTGCACCAATTCACTCAGAATTCTCTTTTCTGCCAAGTGCTGTCACCCATGTGCATTGGGAGTGTTTCAACTACAATTTCAGCCACAAACCTTAGGGGCACATGTTGATAGGGCATGTAGCTGTTGGAGACACCATAGTTGAGTGTCACGTGACTGCTCACAAGCCAGGTTCAATCCCCAGTCTCCACAGAGTTTGTTGGTTGGAGTCCAGTCCTTGGATAAGAAAAGGAAAAATCTGTCTGTGTTGTCATTCCTGATAATCATTCAGTCATGCCCAGGAGAAAGAAGGCACACGTAGTCAAGGGGGTGTGGGAGTGTGATGCTCCCCATGGTAGGATAATCATGCTGGTATTTTGTCTCGGCTTGTGTCAAGCTTCAACATTTGGGAAAGGTACTGGATGACTGTTAGTACCTGTGGATCACATAATGTTCTTGTGTCTTCGGGAAAGAGGGGAGCTGTGTGGAGAAATATGTTCATGTTTGAATGCAAATATTGATGAAATGCCTTCACTACTTTCAGTGCTCGATTATGGGTTGTTTCAATGCACTGTTAGCTTTGGACAAGCAATTGATCATGTAACATGCAATGCAGTGGGGATTGTATGCAAACTTTGCCAAAAAGAAATTATGAAATATATTAACTCATGAATAGGCACTTTAGTCTATAAAAAGTCCATAAAATAATTCTGTCCAGCTTGGTCCATAACCTTGTACTTGGTTGCACCTTCAAATTGCTGTCGTAACTCGTGTCCTCCCACACCAAGGTTCTGGTACATGGTGTTGAGCTGTAATTCTGTGCCCTTACTGCGGGTGCAAGGATCTTGCTATGTGCAGTATTTCCACTAGGTTTTCCTCTTGTAAAGACATACAAGAGTGCTTTAAAATAATTAGTTGTGTACAAAGCACTGGAAAGCGTTTCCGAGAAACTTTTATAAATGCAGTCAATTTTGATGTGTCTAACAAAAAAAGATTAAAATGCTATTTTGCGCAGTAATAGTTAACTCTTAGAACAGAATAGTTAATCATCTGGACCTTAAAATCTCCCATAAAATATAGGAAGAAGGAATAATTCTTCAAAACTTGATTTTAAAGTTTGCAAACGTAATCACTGGCAAATTATGAATTAAACCAGACAGTGCACTAACACTAAGCTAAATGCTTGCACTATCACTGAATGATATAATTCCCACAGGGACTATCATTTTATTACCACTCCCTTGCAAAGCTGCCTTGTAATTTGGCTGCTGAACTGAGCTGCTAAGCCTTGTAACATGGATTCCAACCAAACCGTTAGTCAGTGTTTGCAGTTGTTTGCAGCTCTGGGGCAAATCAATAAGACACAGTGGCAACCAAAATGCATGCTTTGCATTCTTCAGTGGATTGTAACCCTTATAAGCTCTTGTCTTCTAGCAGTGCAGGGCCTCTCCTAAATCCAATCCTGGACTCATAGGACCTTATGCAACTTGCCATAACAACAAGAAAACCCCAAAGATTGTTGGGGTCTGAGAATGATGCACACAATCCAGCCCATAACCTTAGATCTGTGTGGCTTAACCTTTTAAGCTGCATGTCACACACTTTATGAAATGGCGAAAACAGGGTAGAAGACACATTTGGAGGAAGTACTGACTTTAGCTTATGTAGAGTGAGGAGATTTGTATCTTTACTGTCGAGAATGTAGAAAAGGAATGAGGTCAGGTCACATGGAACTGGAGCCTAGGTCTACAGGGCTCCAAGTAAGGTGTCCTCACTCACCATTTTCGAGAAAACGTTCTGTGCAGTAACATCTTTTACAATTTAATTGCAAGAGTACAGATCTCACATTGCTGCAGATAATGATCAGTGATATTTAGTTCTGAAATGAACTCCATTCAATTAACTCTTTCTGGTTCAGTTGCTTTGGATTTTCTGCTGAAGATGATTTGACTTGCTGGTGAGCTGTCTAGCCTAGTGGGCGGGTTACTGCAGTTGAAGGTACTTTTAGTTTCATATAACAGCATTGAGTTGTGCTCCTGTGACTAATGACATGAGCCTAAGGATAAATTGTTGGGAATGGGCATTGAGAGCGTGGAACAGTGAACTTGCAACTTGAGATGTCATGCTGGATCATTCCCACTGGATATTGTGCAGCACTTAACTGTTCATTGCCAGATAGTGGCTCGATGTGGATTTAGGAGCCGATATCAGTAAAGGACAGGATGTATGCATCCAGAAAATGCTGGGGAGTAAGGTGAGGAAGGGAGAGAAATGTTAATAGCCTTAGGGAATCTGCCAAGGGGCACTGAGCCAACACTGCTAAATGTAAAGTGACTGGGAAAAGGATGCAGGCTGCTTCTAACTTCCTCTCTCAGATACAAATACAGGTCATTCAGCCCCAGGAGCCTGCTCCCGTTCTTTATAAAGTTTACTGCTGACCAGACTGTAACTTTAAATCCACATTCCCACTAAACCTCAATAACCTTTCACCCTCTTGTTTACCAATCATCTGTCCATCTCTGCCATAAAAGTAATCAGTGTCTCTGCTTCTGCTGCATTTTCAGGAAGACATGATGTGGAGCCACCTGATGAAGGAGCAGCGCTCCGAAAGCTTTTACTTTCAAATAAACCTGTTCGGCTATAACCTGTTGTTGTGTGATTTTTAACGTTTTCAGGAAGTGTGCTCAAAGACACATGTCCTTCATGAGACACATGAGAAGAAATTTTACCCCGTCTCTGTTTTCAATGGATGCGCCTTATTTTTAACTCTGTTGCGTATGCATACATATATGTTAGGGCATATTTTGTTAGCATTGCTTCGGACTGGAACCTTTGTCCCATAACAGTTTGAAAAAGTTTCCAACGCACACTAAACCTGCACGATGCAGATCTTTGGTAGCACAAGTTTAGGAAGAAAGCTGGCTGCCACTTGCCCATGTGTCCATGTTGCTTATTTACAAGATGGGAAAGAGACACAATGGGAAAAGCTCCCCCCATTTTATAGCTGTCAATCAAAATGAGCATGCAATGCTGAACAGGTTGGGGAATGGGCCATGGTGAGCTGGAGGAATCCCAAGAGTTCAAGGCTAGCCTTTCCGATGTGTCACCCCCCACCCGCCCCCCCCCCCCCCCCCCACAAAGAGTAATAGAGTCCTCCAGCACAGAGACAGGCCCTTTGTCCCAAACTGGTCCGTGCTGACCAAAATATCTATCCTTGCTAACCTCATTTCCTGCACTTGGCCCATGTCCTTCTAATCCTTTCCTATCCATGTATTTGTCCAAATGTTTTTCAAATGCTGTCAATGTACCCACCTCAATCATTTCCATTGCCAGCTTATTCCATATGCATACCACCCTCTGTGTAAAAAAGTTGCCCCTCAGCTTCCCTTTTATTCTTGCCCCTCTAACCTTAAACTGATTCCCTCCAGTCCTCAATTTCCCAACCCTGGGAAAAAAACTGAGTGCATTCACCCTATCCATGCCTCTCGTGATCTTATATACCTCTACAAGGTCCTACCCCTTAACTCTCTTAAGCTCTAAAGAAAAAAAGTCCTAACTTGTCCAATCTCTCCCTATAACTCAGATTGTTCAGTCCAGGCAACATTTTTGTAAATTTCTTCTGCACTTTTCTAGTATTTTTAAGCATTGTTTATTTCTGGAGAGTCCTGGATGTGACTGTGGTTCCAACAAACCCTACACCTCAAAGCGCACAGAATCATTCACTTTATCAGTCGCAAACACCACCCCAGATACCTTCAACCTGGATCATTGGGATAATTAACTTGTTGCGGTTACATCTGATAAATTACAATGTATGAGTGAGCGGTGAAGCAACATTTGACCAGCCTGTGCCATTCCTTGATTCCTGGGCTCATCAAATCTGCACTGTTCCAGTGTTATCTAAATAACAACTATTTCTCCAGCCACTAGATGTTGTGTCTTGTAGAATCCTCTGGCACCTTTCTAGAGTGGTACCTGTGCCTTTAATGCAGTTGAAATACTGTAGACCCCTCATGTTTAGCCCAGTCCAAGAATGCCTCCTGGATATTCAATTTAGCAGGTTAGATACTTGGGGTACCGGTCTTTAAGAAGCTTCCATTGGATTGCTCAGTGTGAGTCAGCTGGCATTGCAAATGGAGAAGAGATCTTATGCAGGATCCTACTCTCTGTAATGCTGGATAAAAACTATTCTCTCACACGCCAGTTGCAGGAAGACCAAGGCCACTCTTTGTCAAGGTGGTGCTATTTGTACATATGAAATGCTTTGTGTTCTCCATAAACCTTATTAGTGCAGCCCATGAGTTTGATCCTGGATTTGGCAGCGTGGTGGCTCAGTGGTTAGCACTGCTGCTTCGTAGCACCAGGGACCCAGGTTCAATTCCACCCTTGGGTGACTGTCTGTGTGGAGATTGCACATTCTCCCAGTGTCTGTAACGGTTTCCTCTGGGTGCTCCAATTTCCTCCCACAGTCCAATGATGTGCAGGTTAAGTGGACTGCCCATGCTAAATTGCCCATAGTGTCCAGGGATGTGCAGACTAGGTGGATTAGTCATGGGAAATGCAGGGTTACAGGGAAAGGACAGTTGGGTGTGTCTGGGTGGGATACTGTTTTAAGGGGCAGTATTGACTCGATGGGTTGAATGGGCTGCTTCTACACTTAGGGATTCTATGACTGTTTTAGTATTCTGGGACATCTGTGTCATGGTTCGTTCAACATGTTGTATAGAGGAACCGTCCAACACACATTAGAACCAATGAGGTGTATTTGAAAATGTGATCGATTGTTGTAATACTAAGAATGAAGCAGATATTTGCATCACAGTCAGCTGCATGTTACTGATCATTTAATCTGCTCTCGTGGTGAGAGCAGTCCACTCTTGTGCTCCTCTTCAGAGTAGCAGTTCAGAATATCATGCATCCACCCAAGAGCCAGATTAGGCTTCAGTTTCACAGCCCATTGATGGATTGTGTATGCGTACAGCTACCAATACTGACTGGACTCTCAGCTACAGTTGCTGCATTATAGTGAGAGGGGGCTGTTAGTTGTTAACGTCTATGACCCATGCACAAGCCTTTAGGAAGGAAGATCAATAAAATCTGAACAAGACTTAACAGAAGTTAATACAAATTACATGGACAGATCATGACAAATCATGGTTCATTAGAGTGGCATTGATGCCAGGAGTAATTACAGCTCAAATTGAGTGGTTTATGAATAACACAGAAACCCTGAGATGAAAGTAATAACCATAAATGTGCTGCCAGCTGTCTATTTTGAACAACGTGTCTCTAAAGATTGCTGTTTTCGATCAGGATACCTACTGTATGTCCACATATATTTGGTGAATTTTTATATTAATGTTTTAAGCTAAAATCCACAGTGCTGAATTTTACACAGGTAATATTTTCAAGAAGGTTGTGCTATGTGTTTGAGATGTCAAAGTAAAATTCAGAATAAGATCAGCTCAATAGATGAAGTAAAAAAAGCCAACAGCACTGAGAATTCACACTAATTAGAAAACCTTACCTATAATGTTACAACAGTATGCATTTCACCCACGCTAAGTAACATATGAGTGTTTGAAGCATCTATTGAAAAATATTCATTTTCTTTAGGTCTGCAAATATATTACATCATTAATACCTCTCCCGGATAATATTTAGTTCTGAAATTGTTGGGATTTGATCTCTGAAAAAATTAGGGTTGAAGTTTACTCTAGGTACATGAAACATTATGGGGTTTTAGGCCGATGTGAGGGGGTTGATATACTGTCTTTGTCGACTGTTTTCAAAAATGGATGAGTCAACACATCTTGAAGTAGCCAAGTAGTAAGATCTATTCAATGGCCCGACAGAAGCAATTATTTATCTTGCATACAGATCATCCTTTACTAATTTGTAAGTCGTTATGCTTTAAAAATATCAGCTGATAGATTGCAAAGTAATTATCACATGGCTGACCTTTGTGTCAAGCCAAGTTACACCCATCAGCTGTGATATAAATACTAGGCCATTTCAGTTGTTACAGGGAGGAAATCTCATCATGTTTTATAAGTAACACACAGGGCAGTTTATTTTATGTATGTCCCAATAATAGCTGTTTTAAAGTGAGCGTGTGCATAAGGCTTAAGTAACTTAGCTTTAGTGTTGATTGAGAACTTGAAGGTTTTATGATATTAGGGATACACCTTTGTTTAACCTTGTTAACAGTGAGCTTTTTATCAGGCAAATACCAATTTATTGCTTTCAACTAGTAGTCTCCACTCTTTGGGGTTTAGCAACAAGAAATGTGGAAGGGAACTGTTGTGCAAATCCCCGATTCACAGATGTATGGATCCACACTACTGTTAATCGTCTGACATATTTGGCCTGGGGTTTATACATTGCATCAATTGTGTTTTGACTGTCTACTCTGATCTGACTTTCAGATGCACAAACTGTCAACATAGAATTGCCTCAAGGTGTGATTTACTGCATGCTGTCTGTCTCTATTGTAAGGTTCATATGGTTGGGGAAGGAAAGGGAGGCGAATCCAGTTGTCCTTAGTTTAGTTAGATAATTACCATCTATACATGTATTTTTATATATAATCCCTCAATACTAGTGGGGATTCCTCAGTAAATCCAGATTGAGGTCAGTCATCTGAATTTTAAATTTAAGTTCAGAGCTTTTCAATATTCATTCTATTTTGATTCCAAACTTAATCCAAAGACTCAGACATGGTATACTAAATGTGTAAGGTAATTAGAAGATGAAAACATCGCCACTGTATCTCCTCAACCTGAGACAGATGAGAATAATTTTATTTTAGCAGTTTACAGAATTCTGAAAGAAGGTAACAAGATCAAAGGTTTCAAGATGGACTGCCATGTGATTTGAACACTTTATTTTGCAAACAAAATGACGCACAGTTTTGAGTGGAGTTTCTGGAATGTTAATTGCAGTCGTGATGTCAAGCTACACAAACATAATATGTCTGTGACAGTTATGTGGAACTGTCAGAACTGAGTGTCCTTAGAACAGACAATAGGCTAGACAGCAGTAGTAATAGATTAAGGAGCCAGCCAGACTGAATCCAATGACAGAGTTCAAAATAGGAGCTTATTAACCATTCTCATCATCTAATCTGCCTATAATCAACAAAGTCTTTGAAATGACTTTGAAACACTGCACGTTCCTTTTTGAGCTAGAATCTGTGATTGGATTACTGTGACATGTTTTTCATAGAATTTATCTATACATTGTTCCAGTTCGACTGGATAGGATTTTTCTAAAATTACCAATCCCCTAAACAAATCAGGAAAAGAGTGATTGTGTCAGCATGACATACTGTTTCGTTGTTGACACTGGACCACTGCAGTTTTCAATCTTAACTTTATGAGGAAACCTTTGCAAATCTTGACACAGCCTGTTTGAGTCTGTAAAACTAACCTGGGGTAAAATTGTATGTGGGAAGTTCGGATTGAGTGTAACCTTCACATGAAACAAGGAGAGAGATCAAGCAAACATTATACCAGGTTTCACTGGCTTGATTCATTCCAAGATATACAAATCTTTAACTTTGGACTTTTCTTTAACTTTGCATTTTGCAAAACATTGCCTGTCATTTCTCTGGTAAAACTGAAGCTTTTTGTCACCTAATAGTTTGGTTTTGTATTATGTATAATGCAACAGCTAAGATTTTGGAGGAAGTGTTGGATGGCAATGCAAGCTGGGAAGCCCGCCACTCCAGTCAAAGGGTATAACTGTTGTGTGGAAACTTTATATTAATTTCCATCTATGAACATAAGAATGTGTGAACTGAAAACATTGACAGAAGTGTGTCAAAAATGTGACAGCAAACATTTCAGGCTTACAGGTCAGAAGTGTTTGTGATGGAGGAGGGTTACCTTCTGTGTAACTACTTTTATGCATTGTCTAGTTCTGCCTACTGTAGCATGGCTTCATTCTAAAGGTGAAGTAGTTCATGGATCATTACAGACATACCTGTTTGAGTATGTAATATGATTTGTCAAGGGCACCTCGTTGGTAAGCAAAATAAAGTGATGGGGTCAGCAACTGTTGTATCTAGCGTAGGTCCTTCCCTACAGTTTACATGAGAAATAAACTGGCTTCTTTCCATGAAAAATAATGAACTCTCCAAAACGTTTTGAGAGTAGGAAAGATCAAAGTTGATTAGTTGGGTTTCTATGGGAACAAAAATTCCAGTGTCTTGTCAGTCACAGTTTATTGCTCGACTGTCTGCCTGGAGGAAGCCCTCTTGTAAACTCTGGGAATGGATGCTTTCAAATTCTGCAACCCTGGCGCTTTCTGTCTTGGCACTAAGTGATAGTATAAACCTGGAGTTAGTTCCATAGAAGTCTGTCACTTGGTTTTGATAACACCAATACATTTTCAGCTCAAGCAAGATTGTTTCCTACGACGGCACCACGCAGCTAAATTACACGAATAAACAGATACTTTCTATCCACTTGTTCAGAGATATTGTTGCACAGCACTGGAGCAGGTGGGACCTGAATCTGGGTCTTCTGACTCAAAGGCAGTGACACTACCACTACAGGAGACCCTGCCCCCCCCACACACGCACGCACACACAAGAATAAATGTGACAATAAATTTAAAACAAAGAAGATGCATTATTTCATTTCAAGTCAAGAACTAGTGAAGCTGAATTTCAAACTGGGGTGTCAAAAGCATGAGTCCCCATCCTGATGCTCTACATTCTGCCCTTAGTTTGACATCTCCATCAATAACTCTAATGTTGATAACCATATGGAAACTGCCAAAGCAAGCTCATCACCCTCTTTCTATATCTTCTCTCCTGTTATGGTTCTGTAGTATCTTCTCAGGGGGGAGAATGGGCAATTGTGATGTGACAAGTTTTGTTAACACAGGGAGTTTCATATCATAAATAGAGAGACAGGAATTTAGGCAGTCAGGTTTTGTAGGCAAGGAGCATCTGCTGTTCTTTAGAGGACAAAATAGCTGCTGAATCAGTGGGGAGCTCATCCATAGGAAGTACAGTTATTGTTTTACCACCAAGAGATTCCACAGGCAGGAAGTCCCATGTCAAACAGACAATGTATTGACTGAACTTCAGAACAGAGTCTAGATTAGATTGGTACTGGAAAAGCACAGCAAGTCAGGCAGCATCCGAGGAGATGGAAAATCGATGTTTCGGGCAAAAGCTCGTCAGGAATCAGTAGTCCCAGCAGCGCCAGGTGGGAGCAGTGGTCACTACTGGAACTGCAGGTGATCCACATTAGACCTCATTGCTGGAGCTGGACATTGAAATCAGTGTAAGAGGATTTCACTGGGGTCAGGCTGGCAAGTCCTAATGTTCCCTAATGGGGTGTCGGCTCAGAGGGCTGGGGAAGACCATAAGACCATAAGACATAGGAGTGGAAGTAAGGCCATTCGGCCCATCGAGTCCACTCCGCCATTCAATCATGGCTGATGCGCATTTCAGCTCCACTTACTGGGGATCACCGCGGGGTGTGAAGTGTGAAGGAAGAGGGCAGAGTAGGGGAAGAGTCTGATCCTGGGACGATCGGGGTGAGAGGCAGCAGAGGATGTGAGATTTAAAGTGGGCACATTGAATTAACAAAAGGACATCCTCCTGCCTGACCATAGCCCACACAGCTCACCTATATTGTAGGCCGCCTTCTGGTAGAGGTTAAGTGAAGACATGAAGCTTGCCTTTCCCTTTCTCATTAGACAGAGTGCAATTCTAAGCCAGACACTGTTACAA
Organism: Chiloscyllium plagiosum; assembly: GCF_004010195.1. NCBI lineage: Eukaryota > Metazoa > Chordata > Chondrichthyes > Orectolobiformes > Hemiscylliidae > Chiloscyllium > Chiloscyllium plagiosum. Next base: position 8,993,376 of record NC_057728.1, read on the forward strand.
CATTGGGAACAACATCATTTACAATTTATTTAGTGCATACTCCTGAAGAGATTCCACTAACATTCCAATCCATGCTGGGTACGTGTATAACATAAATATACAACTTTTGTCTCCGGCTCTGAAAACATGAGTCAGCCTCATTCCAAACCTCTGAGACTTCAGTCCTCCCCCGCACACCATTTGTGCAATATTTTTGTTTGAGTCAAATGGCCATGGAGGGGATTATATCTTGTGAACCACAATTCAGTGTGGGAGGACAGTAGTGATTAGAACCAGGTGGACTTAGTTGACCACGGGATCCTTGATTGGGGTTGTTAACCTAGGCCAATCAGGAAGTCCTGACCGAAAAATATAACAAGGGGAGAATAAAAAAAGATGAAAAAAAGAAAAAAAATAACCAGAGGATTAATGGCGCTCTTGTGGCACAGTGATAATGTCCCTGCCCTGGACTGAGAGGCCTGTGTTCAAGTCCCACCTGCTCCAGTGGTGTGTATGCATGAACATCTCTGATTCAAAAAATACATCAGCTAAGAACCCCGCAGAACTGCCCCAACCAAACAAAAACAAAAATAAAACTGGGGATCACCGCGGGGTGTGAAGTGCTTTATTTCCCCCTGCAATTCCATTTTGATTTAATCCCTGCCCTCCCCTTTGTCGAGAAGGGCTCTGCTTGTCACTGCCTATCTGGGTGTTTCCTTTGTTCCTGCTGGTGCAATATGAATAAGGTTTTCTGCACTCGTTGTTTCTTCACTGTACCCTACACCTGCACACACACGATTGGGGCCAGCGAACATAATTCTATTAGTTTAAAATAGTAATGGAAAAGGATAGACCAGATCTAAAAGTTGAAGTTCTAAATTGGAGGAAAGTCAATTTTGACGGTATTAGGCAAGAACTTTCAAAAGCTGATTGGGTGCAGATGATCGCTGGTAAAGGGAGAGCTATAAAATGGGAATCCTTCAGAAATGAGATAACGAGAGTCCAGAGAAATATATTCCTGTTCGGGTGAAAGGAAAGGCTGGTAGGTACAGGGAATGCTGGATGACTAAAGAAATTGAGGATTTGGTTAAGAAAAAGGAGGAAGCACGTGTCAGGTATAGACAGGATAGATCCTTAGAAGAGTATAAAGGCAGTAGGAGTATACTTAAGAGAAAAATTAGGAGGTAGGGAAATAGATGGTGACATCTTGCAAAATGTCCAGATTACAGAGGAGGAAGTCCTGGATGTCTTGAAACGGTTAAAAGTGGATAAATCCCCAGGACCTGATCAGGTGTACCTGAGAACTCTGGGAAGCTAGAGAAGTGATTGCTGGGCCTCTTGCTGAGATATTTGTATCATCAATAGTCACAGGTGAGGTACCAGAAGACTGAAGGTTAGCTAATGTGGTACCATTATTTTTAAAAAATGGTAAGGATAAGCCAGGGAACTATAGACCAGTCAGCCTGACGTCAGTGGTGGGCAAATTATTGGAGGGAATCCTGAGGGACAGGATGTACATGTATTGGGAAAGGCAAGGACTAATTAGGGTTAGTCAATATGGCTTTATGCGTGGGAAATCATGTCTCACAAACTTGATTGAGTTTTTTGAAGCAGTAACAAAAAGGATTGATGAGGGCAGAGCGGTAGATGTGATTTGTATGGACTTCAGTAAGACCTTCGAGAAGGTTCCCCGTGGAGGCTGGTGAGCAAGGTGAGATCTCATGGAATACAGAAAGAACTCGCCCTTTGGATACAGAACTGGCTCAAAGGTAGAAGACAGAGAGTGGAGTTGAGGGAGTTGTTTTTTAAGACTGGAGGCCTGTGCCCAGCGGAGTACCACAAGGATCGGTGCTGGGTCAACTACTTTTCATTATTTACATAAATAATTTGGATGTGAGCATAAGAGGTACAGTTAGTAAGTTTGTAGATGACACCAAAATTGGAGGTGTAGTGGACAGCGAAGAAGGTTACCTCAGATTACAACAGGATCTTGATCAGATGGGCCAATGGGCTGAGAAGTGGCAGATGAAGTTTAATTTAGATAAATGTGAGATGGTGCATTTTGGAAAATCAAATCTTAGCAGGACTTATACACTTAATGGTAAGGTCCTAGGGCATGTTGCTGAACAAAGAGACCTTGGAGTGCAGGTTCATAGCTCCTTGAAAGTGGAGTTGCAGCTAGATAGGATATTGAAGAAGGTGTTTGGCATGCTTTCCTTTATTGGTCAGAGTATTGAGTACAGGAATTGGGAGGTCATGTTGCGGCTGTACAAGACATTGGTTAGGCCACTGTTGGAATATTGCATGCAATTCTGGTCTCCTTCCTATCGGAAATATGTTGTGACACTTGAAAGGGTTCAGAAAAGATTTAGAAGGATGTTGCCAGGGTTGGAGGATTTGAGCTATACAGAGAGGCTGAACAGGCTGAGGCTGTTTTCCCTGGAGCATCGGAGGCTGAGGGGTGACCTTATTGACCTTTACAAAATTATGAGGGGCATGGATAGGATAAATAAACAAAGTCTTTTCCCTGGGGTCAGGGAGAACTAGAGGGCATAGGTTTAGGGTGAGAGGGGAAAGAAATAAAAGACACCTAAGGGGCAACATTTCCACTCAGAAGGTGGTACGAGTATGGAATGAGCTGCCAGAGGAAGTGGTGGAGGCTGGTACAATTGCAACATTTAAAAGCATTTGGATGGGTATATGAATAGGAAAGGTTTGGAGGGATATGGGCGGTGTGCTGGTAGGTGGGACTAGATTGGTTGGCATGGACAAATTGGACTGAAGCGTCTGTTTCTGTGCTGTAAATCTCTATGACTCTATGACATGGTGAAATAAGTTGGAGAAAATAAGCACTACTGCTGTTTGGCAGTAGTGTGGGGGTTTATTAGAGGAAATATATATAAACACGAGATTCAAAATAAAAAAAAATTAAAAAGGGGAATTTAGAATCTTCACGGTTGAGCAAACTGACTCCGAGCTGGCTGGTCACAGTCAGTGTACTGTGCACAGGTAAATAACTGATGACTTGGTGGCAGGATACCCAGCCTCTGTGCAGTTAATTCCAGGAAAGAGGAAGCAGGCTGATTAGAAGACTTGTCTCCATTCTCAGGAGCGGTAGCATAGCTCTAAGCTTAACCCTCATCCATCCACATGTCACATCTAAAAGTAGAAAACACCTTTGGAGCTTCCTCTGCATAGTGGGATAGGTCCATTTTACCTCTCCGTGTGGTGGCAAATTTAGTGAAATACCAGTGCAGCCAGTGTTTAATGTTCTTGCCCACCCTATGACGACCCCTTCTCCTGCCTCCAACACACCCCATCCACCTGGACACCCCGTGCTGGCCTCTTACCTGCCCTCGATCTCTTCATAGCCAACTGCCGCTGCGACATTAACCGCCTCAACCTGTCCATCCCTCTCACCCACTCCAACCTCTCATCCTCGCAACGTGCAGCCCTCCACTCCCTCTGCTCCAACCCCAACCTCACTATCAAACCAGCAGACAAGGGAGGCGCGATGGTAGTTTAGTGCACCGATCTTTACATTACTGAGGCTAAGCACCAGCTCGCGGACACCTCCTCCTACTGTCCCCTTGACCATGACCCCACCTCCCACCACCAAACCATCATCTCCCAGACCATCCATAACCTCATCACCTCAGGGAATCTCCCATCCACCGCCTCCAACCTCATAGTCCCACAACCCCGCACCGCCCGTTTCTACCTCCTGCCCAAAATCCACAAACCTGACTGCCCCGGCCGACCCATTGTCCCAGCCTGATCCTGCCCCACCGAACTCATCTCTGCATACCT
>NC_057728.1:8998355-9071619 GCF_004010195.1 Chiloscyllium plagiosum
AGCACCGCCTTCTTGACCTGCAATCTTCTTCTCGACCTCTCCGCTCCCACCCCCTCTCCGGCCTATCACCCTCACCTTAACCTCCTTCCACCTATCACATTCCCAACACCCCTCCCCCAAGTCCCTCCACCCTACTTTTTTATCTTAGCCTGCTTGGCACACCTTCCTCATTCCTGAAGAAGGGCTTATGCCCGAAACGTCAATTCTCCTGTTCCTTGGATGCTGCCTGACCTGCGCTTTTCCAGCAGCACACTTTTCAGCTTTAACATGTAAACAGCAGTCAATGAGAGGAAAGTTGATATGTCAGGTAATTCTTCCTGAAGATAAAGGTCTTGTGGAAAATCAAAGGTTAAAAACAAACCATTTCTGCCACATTGAGCTGTGAGGTTCCTGATGCTGTTTAAAAAAAACATGTGATATGAAAAAAAAAGTGTAGGGATTATGTGTCAAACCATATCTACTCCTGACCTGGCCAGCTCTCTGCATCATTGCTTCTGTCTTGAATAGATGCTTGAAATACCTTGTCAGCACTGGGTATCTTTTGTGATCTGCAAATGATGTGAATAAATAGCTGCCGACTCTTATCGCTCACTTGCATTACTCTAGTGATGACATTACACGCCTATTTACACTGAGCTCATTAATTTGGATCAGATCTGAAATTTATGGCTGTGTCAGGTGAAAAGGGGATTTGGCTGGTGGACTGCTTTTTATTAATAAACTACCTCAGTCCTGTGACTGTGTTTTTCTTGCCCTATTGCCTTGTGCATCTTGCAAGCTGGCTTCTGTCAGTGTGGAACCTGAGGTACCATGAAATCAGATTTATACAGCATGGAAACAGGCCCTTCAGTCCAACTTGTCCTAATGCCAGCATTTGACCCATATCCCCCTAAACCCTTCCTATTCAAATACCCATCCAGATGCCTTTTAATTGTAATTGTACCCACCTTCCCCCTTCCTCTGGCAGTTCATGCCATACACATACCACCCTATGTGTGAAAAAGTTGCCCCTAAGGTCCCTTTTTAATCTTTCCCTTCTCACCCTAAACCTATGCCCTCTTTGCACTCCCCTACTCTGGGGAAAATACCAAATCCATTTACCCTATCCATGCTCCTCCTGATTTTATAAACCTCGAAAAGGTCACCCCTCAGCCTGCGACACTCCAGGGGGTAAAAAAAAAAGCACCAGCCTATTTACCCTCTATCCCCAAGCCCTTCCACGCGACTATTTAAAGTTGTTTTTTGAGCCATGTTCTAATAATTGCCAATGGGTGTGAAACCTCTTGACCCTTCTCTGTCCCAGGGATGCAGAGGCTGGTTGTTCTGTGCACCATTCACTTGATACGCTTGCCTGCTTTTTGTGAACCTCCCATCTCGCCCTATAAACATGCACTGCCAGGGGAACCGATCCAAATGCTCACTGCTGGTATGTCTTGGCATCGTCCCCACCCTGATAATTCCAATTGCAGGCAGGCTGCACCTACTGTATTGCGGTTCGTACTGACTCTCTGCAGCTCCCAGAGGGGTGGGCATGGGTAGATCCACAAGGTATCAAGTTTAGCTGTTCAGAAATGGTGCTGGTGCCATGCCAGCTGCCTGCCCTGTTGTCACCATATCTCCTTGACAGAATTCAACACTGGAGTGATGACTGGAATTGTCATAGAGATGTACAGGATGGAAACAGACCCTTTGGTCCAACTCATCCATACTGACCAGATATTCTAACCGAATCTAGTCCCATTTGCCAGCACTTGGCCCACATCCCTCTAAACACTTCCTATTCATATACCCATCCAGATGCAAAGTGTTCTTAGAATCTTAGAATCCCTACAGTGTGAAGACAGGTCCTTCAGCACAACAAGTCCACACTAACCCTTCAAAGAATCTCCTACCCAAAGACATTACTCTCGATTTACCCCTGAATAATGCACCTAACCTATACATCCTTGTACTCTATGGACAATTTAGCATGGCCAATTCACCTAACCTGCACATCTTTGGATTGTGGGAGGAAACCGGAGCACCCGACATGGGGAGAATGTGCAAACTCCACATGGACAGTCGGCCAAGGCTGGGATCGAACCCGGGTCCCTGGCGCTGTGAGGCAGCAGTGCTAAGCACTGAGCCACCGTGTCACGTTAAATGTTGTAATTGTACCAGCCTCCACAACTTCCTCTGGCAGCTCATTCCATACATGCACCGCCCACTGTGTGAAAAGGTTACCCCTTAGGTCCCTTTTATATCTTTCCCCTCTCACCCTAAACCTATGCCGTCTTGTTCTGAACTCCCCCACCCCAGGGAAAAGACCTTGTCTATTTACCTTATCAAGGCCCCTCATAATCTTATAAACCTCTGTAAGGTCACCCTTCAGCCTCCAACGCTCCAGGAAAGACAACCCCAGCCTACACAGTCACTGCCTGATAGCTCAAATGCTCCAACTTTGGCAACATCTTTGTAAATCTTTCCTAAACCCTTTCAAGTTTCACAACATCCTTCTGAAAGGAAGGAGACCAAAATTGCACACAATATTCCAAAAGTGGCCTAACCAATGTCCTATACAATCATAAAATGACCTCCCAACCCCTAAACTCAATGTTCTGACCAATAAAGGATAGCATACCAAACGCTGCCTTCACTCTCCTATCTACCTGCGACTCTACTTTCAAGGATCTGTGAACCTGCACTCCAAGGTCTCTTTGTTCAGCAACACTCCCCAGGACCTTACCATTAAGTGTATAAGTTCTGCCTTGAATTGCCTTTCCAAAATGTGGTACCTCACATTTATCAAAATTGAGCTGCATCTGCCACTTCTCCTCCCATTGGCCCATCTGACCAAGATCCCGTTGTAATCTGAGGTAACCCTCTTTGCTGTCCACTACACCTCCAATTTTGGTGTCATCTGCAAACATACTAACTGTACCGCCTATGTTCACATCCAATCATTTATATAAAATGACAAAAAGCAGTGGATCCAGCGAGTGCTGAACATTGTTTCATGTCAGCTATTTCCATATGGTCTTTGGCTGGAAAACATATGCTTCTAATGACTGGCCTTGAAGGAAGTAGCATGGCTGCTGGAGCATTTGTTTCTGATACTGAAAGCTCCGCAAGAATCGTTGTGATGTTGGGTGTGGCAAATTGACAAACTTGGACAGAACTTGCGTTGAAGTAGTTGGACTTGGAATTGATGTCCATATCAATTCATTTCAATGTGACATGATAACAAGGAATACCTATACCTGAGCTAGCAGCTCACAGTCCATTGCGTACCTTGGCTGTACTGCGATGTCAATATTATTGCACGCCAAACATAATTCATCGTGTGAAAAACTCTGAGGCACTTTTTGTTCTGGTCTCGATGCTGCAACTATGCAAAATCTTTCATCTGCACTCACAGCAGCTACTGACAGAACATGCATAAATACACTCTTGAACCCTCCAAATGTTGTGTAAAAGTGGCCTCAACAGTAAATACACATACTAAAAAGCTAAGTTTTTTTTTTAAGTATAGGACTGGGAGCCAAGTCATGTGGAGTATCAAGTGATTACTGAGAGTCGGCGAGTCATTGGGATCTGAAGGAATGTTCTGTGGGCACTGTGCCAATGTCAAGATATATCTCTGAGAAGCATAACCAGATTGAGTTCAGTAATGCCCAAATTTATATCATGGAACTGCTTCTGGTGGCCTCAAAACATCATCTTGTTTTGCTACATTGCCTCATTTCACAGTGAATGTTTGCCTTTGCCACTTTTCTGTCTTGCAGCAGACCTTGCTGGATGCTCTGTTGCCCCTCTCGGTGCTGTAATGCGAGGTTTTTGTGCTCGTGAACTGTTAATCCTCATCGTTTTGAAGGAGTAGGTTTTTTTGTGCCCTCCCTGGAGTATGTATGTAGCTGGAGACATATCTGATTTAGTTCTTGCTACATTGCACAGTTTGCAAGCTTGTGGGAGATGAACATACCTCTTGGTGCATCTCTCCTGTCCAGGGCAAAGTAAACAGCAACAAATGTCAGGAGCTGCCAAACCCAACTAACCCTGGGACATGTTCCTGTGGTGCATAAACTGAACCATTTGGAGCGTCATTTATTGTGTCAACAAATGCCAAAACCGAAAGAGAGTACACCAGTGAAATTAGAGCATCTGGCATTTAACCACAGAGCAACTCGTCACAAAAAACCATTCAAGATAAAAGATGAGAGAATCCTGGAACATTTGCTTAAGTTACCACACACCACTGAACTTTTGTTTGAGAATCTGATATTTCAGACGTTTCTGTTTTTTCCCCGGTAGGTGAGGGTAGTCATTGATTAATTTAACTTCCCCCACAGTCTGCTTCCATGTTTCAGCTTGACCTGGCAGTAGGCTCTGAGAACACAGCTGTGCGTCACTGCTAACCATGAGAAGCCAGCAATAAGATGAACCCTGATCAGGTTGTCCAGCCAGCATGACCTCAGTTTCACTCCTGGCTTTCTCTAGTATCCTTACCCAGAGACAAAGGAACTCTGTGCTCAGCTACATTGGAATTTAAACTCGTTCTTTTCTTTATTCACTTTTGGGACAACGGCATTGCTAGCTGGGCCAGCATTTATTGACTGTTTCTAGTTACCTGGAGAAGGTGGTGTTGAGCTGTCTTCTTGAACTGCTGCAGTCCATGTACTGTAGGTGACCCACAATCCCCTAAGGGAGGGAATTCCAGTATTTTGACCCAGCGACAGTGAAGAAACAGGAATGGTGAAGGGCTTGGAGGGGAGCTTGCAGGTGCTGGTGTTCCCATATATCTGCTGCCACCTTGTCCTTCTAGTTGGAAGTGGTTATGGGTTTGGAAGATGCTATCTGAGGATCTTCGGTGAAAATCTGCAGTGAATCTTCTAGATTGTATACACTATCAGAGATGGTCGTTGCCTGGCATTTGTGTGGCACGAATGTTAGCTTTTTTAAACCCCAGTTTTTATTCTGCCAAATGCCAAATTTATTCGTGTTGCAGTGCTGCCCTAGGACATCTACACGACTGTCAGTCGAGACTGACCCCTCAGTAGATTGAATGCTCCTTCATTCCTGATGAAGGGCTTTTGCCCGGAACGTTGATTCTCCTGCTCCTCGGATGCTGCCTGACCTGCTGTGCTTTTCCAGCATCACACTCTTGACTCTGATCTCCAGCATCTGCAGTCCTCACTTTCTCCTGAGTGCTCCTTTTGTATAAGAATTTAACACGCAGCCCCATTGTCTCTCTGGCACTATTTAGGTAACGCCAACAATTAGCCCACTGTCACCATGACAAAATTATTTTGTCGATATCAATCCTTGTTTGTGAGAGCTTGCCGTTCATAAATAGATTATGATTTTCTCTAAAGTACAACACTGACTACACTTCAAAAGTGCTTCCTAACCTGCAAGCACTTTAAGATGTCAGGTAGATGTGAAAAGTGCAACATAAACTCATGTCTGTTGTCTTTGTGTTGATATGTCTGTTACCTAATAGAAAGGTTTATGATAACATGAAAGTGGGAAACATTGTGCAGGAAATCTCTCAACACAAATTAAATTGTGTCTTGCATTTGCCCTCAGCTGACAAACCTATTCTACTAACCAGTCTCAGGTGTCAACTAATTTTAATGCCAACCTCAGCAAAATTTGCAAGGCCTCAGTCATTTGGCTGTTTGTGCCCATCTGTCAATTTTTGGTGCAGTGACCTTGAGACTGGCTCCAGGAGGTCCTAGAAGTTTTTTATCTTATCTTTGTTGGGGCTGTGAAATTGAACAGTGGGGTAGAGAGCAGTTTAAATCCCTCCTTTTAGAATAATTAGAACCCAGAGTAAACTTTTAGCTTTGGTGCTCAATGTGAGAGTGTTGGTATTTTGGATTTGTGAATCTTTTAACACCGGTGAGCAATTAAACTTGAAAGAAAAAACAGAAATTTCTGGAGAAGCTTAGCAGGTCTGGCTGCAGAGAGAAACACGGTTAACACTTCGAGTCTAGTGACCCTCTTTAGACCTGAGAAACTTGAATTGGTCATTCTCTCTAGTCCCACGAGTTTGTGCCTGTTTTCCTACTGCCTCTGAGAACTTCAATTCTCTTCTCTTAATCATCCTGTACATTCCTCTCCCACTCATCTTTCCTCTGAAATACTCAATTGAAATCCAAATATTTGATCAAATCTTAGCTCGCTTGTCCTAATAACTTAAGCTGCAGCTTGGTGTAAAGTCGAACTGCTGAAAAGCCTCAGGGTAGGAGCACATTACTGCAGATGCTGGAATCTGTACTGAAAGCAACCAATGCTGACAATCACAGCAGGTCAGGCACCATCCATGGAGAGAGAGCAAGCTAATGTTTTGAGTCTAGATGGCTCTTCATCAGAGCTGACGTAAAGTGTGGAGGGGGCAACATTTGTGCGATAGTCGGGGGAGAGGTTTGAGTGCTGGCAAGAAAGAACAGAATAGCTATAGAATGAGTGCACTGAAAAGTTTGTAATGTCGAGACACACACACACATATATAATATATATATATATATTATATATATAGGTATAGGGTAACTAGGTACAGATACGTTAAGTGTTGTTATAGAATTGAAATAGTGAAAAAAACTACTCTAGTTCAGATTAAGTAATCAGAATGTGAGGATGGCAGAACAATAGTGTGTCTAACAGCCAGACTGGACAGGGCAGACGATCGTTTTGGGATGGGGGAGGGTAGAGAGTGTGACAGAGAATGTAACAACCAAAGCTGAAATAAAGGGAAGGAATGGGTTCACAGTTTGAAGGTATTGAACTCAATATTGAGCCCAGAAGGTTGTAAACTGCCTAGTTTGAAGACGGTTAGAAACAAAAAAACCTGCAGATGCTGGAACCCAAAGTAGACAAGAGGAGGCTGGAAGAACGCAGCAAGTCAGGCAGCATCAGGAGGTGGCGAAGTTGACGTTTCGGGTCAAGACCCTTCATCAGGACTGGTGAGGGGAAAGGGAGCTCAGAAATAAATATGGGGGGTTGGGAGCGGGCTGGGGAAAGGCAGGTGGGATAGCGATTGGTGGATGCAGGTAGGGGGTTATTGTGATAGCTCAGTGGGAAGGGTGAAGTGGATAGGTGGGAAGGAAGATGGGATGTTGCTCTTCCAGTTAGCGCTGTGAATTACTGGAACATGCAGCATGTCGAGGACAGATAGTGGACATGTGGGCAGGGCACTGTTAAAATGACCGGCTAAGGGAAAGTTGGGGTCATGCTTGCAAATGGACCTGAGGTGTTCTGTAAAGTGGTCACCCAGTACGCATCTGGTTTCTCCAATGTAGAGTAGGCCACATTGGGTGCAGCGAATACAATATGCAAGGCTGGAGATGGTACAGGTGAAACGCTGCTTCATTTGGAAAGACTGTTCAGGCCCTTGGAGAGTGAGCAGGGAGGAAGTGAAGGGGTATGTATTGCACTCCCCAGGATGAAAATGCTTCATCAATGTAATTTGTTGCTGAGGGGTAGCGTGAGCCCTGGCGCTATGTCACCAGACTGAAGTATACATCCGTCTAGTTGGTCATGATGAATCACAGTGACTGCTGAGGAACTGTTTCGTCCTGATCCCAGCTCCTTTGTCGCGGTGCTGACTGTGATCAAAATGGATGGCAAGAAAGAGGTCAGCGGTACGAGGAAAGTACGAGGTCAGCGGTCTCTGACACATGAAGGCAATTGTTTTTATTTCAAACTTGAAGGTAAAGGGTTCGTGAGAAAGTGGGGATGTGATGCTCGCTGGGTCAAACGCCTCAGTTGCAGTTTAGAAGTTTACTAAACAGTGCAGCTCTGTGAAATGAAGAGAGCAATGCAGGTGTGAATCATGAGCATTGCATAGCCTGAGGCAGGGTCAATGACAGAGGCTGTGAATGGAGCACTGGCAGAGGTGTGTGGGGGAGACGCTTTTCGAGGTGAGCTAGCAGCTTTAAGTCACAAGGGTGTAGGTGGGAGATTGACCTTAATCCATGTATCTGGTGGCTGATTAGTAAACTAGAAATTTTAGAATCTACACTTGCTTTTCTACTATTAAAATCAAATGTTGGCAAAGGGAATATGTTAGTGTTGTCATTACTCTTAGGCAGTTTGAATGCATGTTGAGCTGTATACATTATATCATGGCAATGTAGCACAGTGACACCAGTGACACTAAGGTGTACCTCTGGGTTACAGAATTATAGATTCATACAGTACAGAAACAGGCCCTTCGGCCCAATGCATCCAGGCAAACCAGCTTTCCTAAACTTAATTAGTCCCTTTTGCCTGCATTTTGACCACATCCCTCTAAACCTTTCCTATATTATTGTACCTGTCAAAATGCCTTTTCACAGCTGTAATTATACCTGCCTCTACAACTCCCTATGGAAGCTTGTTCCATATATGCAACTCACACTGCGAGAAAAAATTGCCACTGCGGTCCCTTTTAAATCTTTCCCCTCTCATCTGAAACTGTGCCCTCTAGTCTAGGACTCCCCTACCCTGAGGAAAAGACCTTGGATATTCACCTAGTTCATGCTCCTCATGATTTTATAAACCTCCATAAGGTCACCCATCAGCCTCCCACACTCCAAGGGAAAAAGTGTCAACTTATCCAGCCTCCCCTTAAGTTACTTCAAGCCTTCAGTCACAGTCAACATCCTTGTAAATCTTTTTTGCATCCTTTCCAGTTTAATAACATCCTTCCTATAGCAGGGTGACCAGAATTGTACACAGTACTGCAAATGTGGCCTTACCAATGTTTTGTATGGCGATAACATGGTGCCTCACTCCCGTACTCAGTGCTATGACTGATGAAGGCTATGTTTGCCTTCACCATCCTGTCTACCTATGATACCACTTTCCAGCTTCTCCCAATTCCTTTTCATTAAACTTGTGGCTGAATGATTTTGAAAAACCGACCTGTCCATAAATGCTTATGAAATTCACATTCTTACCCTACTGGCAATAGCTAAAAGACACTTGTTCAGTTGACCTATATCATGTGTAGCCTTAGGGTACAGTAATCTGATAGTGTTAGACAGCTTGGAAGTTCATACGCCACTGCAGAATGTTGTAAAACTGATTTGATAATTTAAAAAACTGCATATTATTCTGATCCCAGCTGATGGTACTTCTGGGCTGTTGTGAATCCCATATGAAACCTGACTTGCTAAATGATAGCTTAAGCTTTATTTTAGTTAAGGTAGTGATCAATCACTGAGAAATAGTCACACAAGACTGTCAACTCTCTTTAAAATCAAATAGAGTTTGATTATGAGGCAAACATCAGGCTAGCTAGATGTAGAAGATAGTTTAGAGAAATCTTTACACAGCAAAACAAAAGTTTCAACTTATTTCCCAATATCATCACATTACAGTAATTCAAGTCCAGAGAAATTGCACCGCCTCATTAATTTTTTTTTTAAATTCTACTAATTCATGCTAATTTCTTTCCCATGAATTGTATGGTCTTCTTGCATGAGTACCCACAAAGCTAAGTGGTTAGACTTTCTCAGCTTCTGATAATCCAGTGATTTCTAACCGAACCCCACTGGTCTGGAAGTTGCATAAACTGGACTTCTTATGTGGTAATTTATTTACTGAACGACAGTGAAAAGCCCTTTCCGAGGAGATGAAATGATACATTGGCTCTAACCTTTGTCAAGTCTGCTCCTCCAGCCTTTAATCCCTGGGTTTTCTAAACTAAAATCAATCCTTGGTTATTCTGAATTGAAAGCAAGTAAGTAGCCTGAATGAACTGAATTGAATCATTTTTATTGTTACAAGTACACAAATGAATACAGTGAAAATTTTACAGTTGCAGTTTTACAGCGCCCCCTTAGAAACAAAGAAAACCTTCCACATTTACTCCACCTCTCATAATCAATCACAGTAGTAACAATTTTCCAGGAACACTCCAAGGGTTTGCAATCACCTGCCTTTTGAATAATTCTGGATTATGTCAGTGTTTCTGAAGGATTTATGTATTTTTGAGTAAAACAATTTTTTCATAAAATCCATCACCCATATTCTACTTTGAAATCAAAACTCTGAATTGTTATATATATCACACACCTTTCATCACAGTATGAAAACCCTGAGCTGTTGTAAAACCAAACAAGCTCATTAATAATCTTGGAATGGGACCTCCTGGCCTTGTTCAGTCTAACTTGTATGCAATTCCAGTCCCACATTGTTGTTGCTTTCTAATGACCTCAATACTAGAGATGGGTAAGAAAATGCAACGCTGCCTGTGTCAATCATATTCTCAAACCGATTTACATTATGATAGTTGCTTGGTATTACAGAACTTAATTATTTTTGGAAGGGAACAAAAGTTATGCAGTCAAAACTCTTCATGTTATACTCATCAGGAGAGATGCAAGAGTGCCACATTTCAAAGGGAGCAAGAATTTATCCTGTATGAAAGAAGAATGGTAATTGGTAGGAAAGTCTCCTCTGATTAGACAAGGTGTAACCATGGAGAATGAACCGGCGAACTATTGTGCATCATAGTTCTGGGTAATTCAAAAAAGATGTAATGCTGGACGTGTATTTTCCTGAAGAAGACAGGCGTCTACACAACTACAAAGGTTTTCTTGCTACTTAGTTTGATTACACTGATAAGGAGACGTCTGTGTTTACTGAGCCTGACAATTAGAGAGAAACCTTAATCATCCTCACCCCACTCCCACCGTGATCTCTCCCCTACCCAATTCTGTTGAAACTTGGGTCTGCAATTTGACTTAGTGCCCTGTAAAAGCTAAGCCACCAGCACAATACAAATTGTAGGTTTCACGATAATTATGTGGTTTTTAGGTGGTAAGGTGACTCAAACCCCATTGGCTTATTTCAGTGGCTTGTTTGGATTGTAAAAGATGAGGTTGCATGCTGAGGAATACTGGAGTGTTCTTAACTGTGTCCTACTGAACGTCATCTCAAAGACAGACTCCATAATCAATTATCTCATTGCATGGGAAATGCTTTAAGGTTTTCCTGATGCTTTTTTTGTGTTCCTCCATTCAATTTATCTGACTAGCTGACATCAAAGTAAAAGGGCACTCATTTATAGCTGGATGCCTCGTGTCAACTACTGCATTTGAACTGGACATCCCCTAAATCAGCCTTTTCATATCAAATCACTGCTGGGCAGTAGAGATGTTTCTCTGGGCAGAGGAAGGGAACCACAAAGATACTTTGATGTTGACTACTTTGCCCAGGCCCAGACCCATTCAGCAGTTTGGCAGACTGTGGTTGACTCACTCACTGGGCCTTTGTGTTTGGGGACCGTGGATGAAAAGTTGAGATTTTTCTTTCGTCAGCATCGAATAGACAATAGGTATTCTCCAAGTCTCACTTAATTGCACATCACTTGGGGAATTCCTGGCTATTTTGTGCAGCAATGAAAGGAGAATGTTAGCCATAGGTTTCCTCCAGGTGGGACGGAAATCATCATGAGGTTGCTCGTGAAGATCGTGAGAAATTTCCACACCATTTTGTTGGAGTCGAAGGGTATCCTAGGAATATAACACTGCACAAAATATGAGCAGGATTTAGCCATTTGAACCATCAAGCCTGTTCCATCATTTAAATAGATTATGACTAATATTCTACTTCAGGGCTATTTTCCTCCACTGTCCCCCATATCCCTTATGCCTTTAATATCTAATGTCATTGATTTAGTGCTGAACTTTATATAATCAGTTTTAAGTGAGGAAATGTTGTCCTATAAATCTATCAAAGATAAACTGTACTGTTGTCAAGCATGATCTGCCATGATCAGATTGAAGGCGGGGCAGGCATGGGCTGGGCTGAATGCCCTACCTCAATTTGTGCATTCCTATGTTCCTATTCAAGTTGGCATCCAAAGGAAGCTCTGAAATAGAATGATCAATACGCTGGTCAGAAGTATCGGCTTAAGGTGAGCTTGCTCAGTTAATGTCAACAAAGCTCAGAAAAATGACAACTTTCAACTCCGTTTGCTCTAAAATGAGTTGGCTTATTACTTGCATTGGGTGTGCCCGGATTATGATCCAAAAAGCATAGCTGGGGGAGGTTAGATTTTCTAGATCATTGAATCTACTGAAATAACAGAAGGTCACTTAACCCCATAACAGATGGAGCCAGGCTGCTGCTTTCATCAAAGACAGCAATATGAAATCTCAGTGGCTGGCAGAGTCAGTAAATATGAATGTAATTGAAGTGGATATGCAGGGAAAGAAGATGATGCAAGCTTGTCACTAGTTGCAGATCAACTTTAAAGTTCAGACTACTTTATACATTGAACTCTGGGGCCTATTCTGAGTGAGGACAGCAGGTTAGACAAACATAATTGAAATATGGTTCTTTGTAGCTGGCAGACATTTGATGCTGAATTGTTCAGTTGCGGTAGTGATTAATTTTTGCTTCCTATTAGTCCGAATGTTTCTGGAGTCACAGGCAGTTGTCATTCAGAAATCAGAGTGTATGTTTGCTTTGCAAAATTGATTTATTCCCCTCACCCAATTCTCTTAATTGATGGGCGCTCACCGTTAAGTTGCTTTTCTGCTATGATCAGTTTTATTTTTGTCTGACTGCTGTGATTTGGAGAGATCTACAAATTCGGAAAGGAAGGATCGGATCCATTTCGGAGGAGTTCATTGTCGCTAGTATGCTTTTCTGAGCAAAATATTTGAGACAAAGTGGATTGGAATTCAGTCTTCTCTGCTTTCCTCTTGACCATCTCTCTACTCTTCTCCAGTAGTATCTTGATACATTTGAATTAAAATGCATTTTGCTATGTGCTCTTAATAGTCATTGTCTGAAGATAAATTATACACAGGATATTGTGGAGAAGGCTAGAGAATGGCAATTAGGTGCATTGCACATTCTCTGAGCTAGTGCAGACATGATGGGTTGAATGGCCATTTCCTGTAGTTTTCACAGGACGTCTGAATGGAATATCTTTGAAGTGTAATTGTTGGTTTCATGTAGGAAACATGACAGCAAGCTCAGCAATGTGATAATGATCAAATAATCTCTCTGTCATGTTTCGTTGAGGACTAATTATCTGCTCGGCACCTGGGGTGGAGCCTGTTCTTTGGAATATTGGCATCTTTCACTTCACCCTGAGAGGGCATATTCCAAATGTTTGACAGTACAATACTTCTACGGCGCTGCAGTGAATGTGAGTTTACGTGATGTGCTTTTGAGTGAGACTTAAACCTTTAACCTTTTGATTCTGAGATACTTTTGAATAAGCCAAGGCTGACATGATGCTGAAGGCTTTATAAAGTAAGAGGTACAGTTGCCAAAGGGGCTGCTCTCTCATTAGAGAGAGCCAATTGATGGTAGCTTAACCTGAGGGTCACCATGCTTCTGGCAACGGGAGGGTTAGAAGGAGCGTCCTTCATGGTAACATTAGCCAATGCAGGAATTGAACCCGCAGTTGTTGGTGTCACTCTGTGTTGCAAACCAGCCAACTGAGTTAGCCGATCTTTAAGACTCTGCCCAGAATAGGAGAATGCTTCATTGAAGAAATTAGGTTGTTTTCCTTGTAGACATGATAACATGGACTCTTCAATACTAGCCATCAAAGGGACAATTTTTATTTGTGATTCTATAGCTTGTGAGACAATGCTGAGGATATGAGGAAGGGGTCTGAGATCTTGAGGCAGCTCATGCTCATCAGGGCAGTGCCAATGAAATGCGTTCGCCAACACAATATGCTTAGATGGAGTTCCAAAATCATGAGAAACATGTTCAGAATAATACTGAGGCTTGCATTTGTCAAGTGCTTCTTGGGTTTAATTGAAATCTCAAAGCACACAAGGGGAGTGATTGCTTAGTGGTATTGCTACTGGACAATTAATCCAGGGGTGTAGGTCATGTTCTGGAAACCTGGGTTCAAATCCTGCCATGACAGACAGTGGAATTTTGAAACCAAGCATCAAAATCTGGAATGAAACCATGGCTTATGTTTGGACAACTTCACCTGGTTCACTAATAATCTCTAGGGGAGAAACTGCCATCCTTAGATGGTCTGGCCGACATGTACCTCCAGACCAAAATAATGAAGTCGACTCTTAACTGCCCTGTGGGCAAATATGAATGGGAAATTAATGCTGGCCTAACCAGTGATGCCCAAAATCTTGTGAATGAAAATGAAAAACTTTACATTCAAGTAAGTACAATAATTTTGTTTTATTGAAGAGGCACCTATGGGACCAGGAGTGTGCCAGTTGAGCAAATATTCCAGACAATCAAGAGATATGCATTATCACAGTAAAGCCTGACCAAGTGAAGCTTTGAGACACAAGATCCTTCAAAAAAGCAATGTAAATATACACAGTAAGTAATATAAATGTAATGCAAGGTTGTACACACATCACTATTATACTTAGTTTCCAGCATAAATACTTGCACATCGCAGTAGAGTCTTAGAGTCATACAGCACAGAAACAGAACCTTTGTCCAACTAGTCCACGTTGACTATGTTCCCAAACTAAACTAGACCCACCTGCCTGCGCTTGGCCCATATCCCTCTAAACACTTTCCTATTCATGAACTTATCCAAATGTCTTTTAAACGTTGTAACTGTACCTGAATTCACCACTTCCTGTGGAAGCTCATTCCATGCATAAACCACTCTCTGTGTAAAACAAAAGGTGCCCCTCATGTCCTTTTTGAATCTTTCACCTCTCACCTTAAAAATATGCCCCCTGGTTTTGAACTCCCCCACCATAGGGAAAAGATTTTTGTCATTCACCTCATCTATTCCCCGTCATGATTTTTTAAAGCTCAATAAGCGCAACCTCCTATGCTCCAGTGAAAAAAATCACAGTCTTTCCAGTCTATTTTTATATTGCAAACCCTCCATTTCCGGCAATATTCTGGTAAATCTTTTTTCAACCTCTCCAATTTAATATCCTTTTGTGCTATGTATTTTTTACAAGTTTATCAAGAGTGTAAGTTATTAAGGTGCTGGTTACAACAAGGTTTTGCTGTATTTTGGTGTCGAGGTGTTAATGGGCAGTGTGGCAGGCTCACACATAAAAGGCACTGCGATAATGCCCAGATAATCTGTTTTTCCTTGTAACATAGCTCATTGGCCAGGGCAGATCACTGGGGATAATGTCTTTAGAATAGCAGCACAGTGGCTCAGTGATTAGCACTGCTGCCACACAGCGCTAGGGACCTGGGTTCAATTCCAGTCTCAGGCGACTGTGTGGAGTTTGCACATTTTCCCCGTGTCTGTGTGGGTTTCCTCTGGGTGCTGGTTCTCTCCCACAACCCAAAGATGTGCAGGTTACGTGAACGTGGCCATGCTAAAATGCCCATTATGTTCAGGGACGTGTAGGTTAGGTGCATTAGTCAAGGGTAAATGTAGAGTAATAGGTTTGGGGAATGGGTCTGGGTGGATTACTCTTCGGAGGTCAGTATGGACTTGGGCAGTAGGGCCTGTTTCCACACTGTAGGGATTCTAATTCTAAATAGTGCTGTGACATCTTCTCCAACCAGCTGAGGTGAGACTTTCTTTCGGTGCCACACTAGAGGGGCTGCTTTGAGTCTTGGATCAAAGCTTTGGAGTGAGACGTGAACCAAAAACTTTGTAACCTGGAGGTGAGTGTGTCAGTGCCTGAACCATGGCAGACCACATATTAAGGAGTGGAATGCCCTACAGGTGAAGAGATCTTCAAAATTGTCATTTATATATTTTTGTTTGCTGAGGGGGTTTCCCTGACCTGGAACTAGATGAAGGGCCATCAGAGTGACAGAACACGTAATTCCTTGCAAAATGATGACGAGGGATGCACACGGAATGTCTTGTCATTGACAGGAAGAGAGGACAGCACCAAATTAGAGAGAAAGATAGAGGGGCAGAACTTGCGTTTATATAGCATTTTTCATGATATCCTACACCGCTCAACATTTCATGAGGTCCTTTGGAGAGCGAAAGAAAAAACACTGAAAATAGACTACAGTTCAGTCAGCACCAGTTGAGAGAGGAAGACCCAGTTAATGTTTCAGATCAATACTTAAACCTCTGAGTATTGCAGCATTTTCTGTTTTAATTTCTAACTTCGAGGACCTGTAGCATCTTGCGTCAGTAAGAGGAAAAGTAAGACAATTGGGACCCGCTACCAGCAAGCTAATAAAGACTAGGTTACCTGTTGTGCTTCATAAATATTGATCAGAATTTGAGGATCAGTCTTCTGTTTGGTTCTCAGCAGCTTCATGGTATAGTTTAGACTACCGAAGGAAGCAGATCAATTCTCTATCTGACATCATGTTCGACTTCTGATATCTTTAATATTGTAGCAGCTCATCAATATGCACTGAAGAGTCAGCTCTTAGAATTTGTGCCAACATCTCTGACCGATGTTTGGGCTTCTGACGTGAGATCTGTCGTGAAGCATTTTTTTTAAAAAAGCACTGTTGTTGAATTTTAGAAAAAGGATGTGTGTTCTGGAGGAAGGAAGTAATTCTGTAGAGGGGTAAATTGAGGGGACAGTTGAAGAAAATGTTCGAAGGAGAAGATATTCCAATGAGTAAAAAAACATTCTGAGGGTTGGACCTACCATCTTTGATTATGTAGAATGATTCAAGAGAATATCAAACTAAAACATAAAGAGTATAAGTGTCCAAAGACTAATGGCATGTAAGAATGTTTAAAAAAGCAAGCAAAGAATGATTTTTGTAAGGAAACAAGGGAAAAATTAGAGTACGAGAGAAACTCGTATATGTAAAAAGAAGTGAGTTTCTCTAAATAATTTTTATAAAGAATAACGCTGTGAGCGTTAATCATAAAGAAAGTGATTTTGGAGAATTAATAATGGAAGATAAGGAGGTGGTGGGTGAATTGAACAGGTATTTTGCAGTGATCTCCATTATTAGAGGGTACCAGTAAGATTGTAGAGACAGTAAAAAAAAATCAAGACATGGAGAGTAGGGAGTAACTCAGGAAAATTACAATCACCAGAGAATTGGGACTGAGTAAATTGCTGCAGGCTGCCAACTGCCAGGGTCCTGATGGGCTTCATCTTCGGGTAAAGTCATTAGTACATTTCAATTTTCCCTTAACTCTGGGAAAGTCCCATAGGACTGGAGGATGGTAAATGTGACTTCTTTAGAAAAAGGGAGGGGGACAAAAAGCAGAAAACTATCTGCAAAGTAGGTATCAAATCAGACATAATGTTGTGAAAAGCTAGACCCAGGTTATGGGGATTGGTTGCTTTACATTTGTGTGCTTTTGAATGAAGTATGACTGAGATTTTGAGAGAATCCCAACAAGTAGAGGAGAGATGAAGCTTATGGAGTGCAGTGTGGGCAAGACGAAAACAAGCCGCCATCTTAGTGCACAGCTGTCATTCTTTGATCTAAAATTAAACTTGTATTTCCTTACCATTGCTCTTTTACCTTAATCGTCTTCACACAGGCACTCCTTCCCATGTTGAACAGTCCATCTATTCTACATAGAAGTTGTGGTATTAATCTGCCAACAGACTGCCCTTTATTAAAAATGTACTTGTGTGTGAAATACTGAAGTTTAACTGAATGCACCATATGGCAACATTAAACTAAATAGGACTTAGAATGTTCAGGTAATGAATGTGCTGATGTTGGATATGGATATTGTTATGAACTGGATATAATTCATCCTCACATTAAGCCCCCAAAGAGGCTAGCACTGCTTCATCATAGCACCAGGTTCAATTCCATCCCCAGGCGACTGTCTGTGTGGAGTTTCCACATTCTCTCTCTGTCTGTGTGGTTTTCCTCTGGTTGCTCTGGTTTCATACCACAGTCCAAAGCAGTGAGGTTAGGTGGATTGGGCCATGCTAAGTTGCCCGTTGTGTGCAGGGATGTGCAGGCTAGGTGGTATAGTCATGGGAAATGCAGAGTTACAGGAATAGGGTCGGGGATTGGTCTAGGTAGGATGCTGTTTGGAGGGTCAATGGGCCAAATGGCCTGCTTGCACACTGTAGGGATTCTATGATTCTAAATGTCATTTTTATACTTACAACCACATCTCATTTATATGCCCTTTAATAGTACATTATGACCGATTCCTGAGCTCAGTGCTTACAGCGTTGAGAAACTCGCGCTTTAAGAAACCTGGATCATAAGCCACTTACCATTTTGCAACATTGCTCGTCACCAAGGGGGTGTTGGTTTGTTTTGAAGCTTTGAAGGCTTTCACCAATTCTGCCTTATTCTCACCACAGATCATTAATGTGTAATAACAATTTGTAATTTGGCAAAATTTCAAAGGAACTTAAGTAGCATAGCTTCAGTAACTGGTTGAAGTGCAGTGACTATTCTGCAGACAGATATCTACACCTTGAATGTTGTGTATCAAAATAATACTGAAACAAAAAGTACAGTTGCAACATTTTAAAAAAAAATTTGGACAAGGATATGCAAAGGAAGGGTTTAGAGGCATTTATTTGCCAAATTCAAGCAAATGAGGCTAGTTTAATTTGGGAAACTGGTCAGCGTGGACGAATTGGACTGAAGGGTCTGTTTCAGTGCTGTATGACTCTATATGGCTATAAAGATGTTGATGATTCAGTTTTCATGTGATAACTTAACAATCCCAAGAGGATGGACGATTTGAGCCTCAGGTTGATCAGTGTCGCAATTGGTCTAGATTCCACTTTTTAAGCACAAACAAATCGCTGTTGCTACATTTTTCATTCCACTTGGGCTCGTGAAACCAAGTTTTCTTTGTTGGTTGGCATTTTAGTGGTAACTAGACCTAAAATTACATCAGATTTCTGTTTCCAATATTATCCTGTTTCTTTGGTGACATAGTGGGTGAAGTCACTGCCCAGTGTGGTATTTACTCTCATACATTTGTGGATGAGCAGAGGGATCTTGGTGTCCATGTACACAGATCTCTGAAAGTTGCCACCCAGGTAAATAGTGCGGTGAGGAAGGCATATGGCGTACTGGCTTTTATTGGTAGAGGAATTGAGTTCCGGAGTCCTGAGGTCATGATGCAGTTGTATAAGACTCTGGTACGGCCGCATCTGGAATATTGTGTGCAGTTTTGGTCGCCATACTATAGGAAGGATGTGGAGGCATTGGAACGGGTGCAGAGGAGGTTTACCAGGATGTTGCCTGGTATGGAAGGAAAATCGTATGAGGAGAGACTGAGGCACTTGGGGCTGTTTTCACTAGAGAAAAGAAGGTTTAGGGGTGACTTGATTGAGGTGTACAAGATGATTAGGGGGTTAGATAGGGTCGACAGTATGAACCTTTTCCCGCGTATTGAGTCGGGTATTACAAGGGGGCATAGCTTTAAATTAAGGGGGGGTAGATATAGGACTGATGTTAGGGGTAGGTTCTTCACTCAGCGAGTCGTTAGTTCATGGAATGCCCTGCCAGTAACAGTGGTGGACTCTCCCTCTTTATGGGCATTTAAGAGGGCATTGGTTAGGTATATGGAGGATAGTGGGTTAGTGTAGTTTAGGTGGGCTTGGATCGGCGCAACATCGAGGGCCCAAGGGCCTGTACTGCGCTGTATTCTTCTATGTTCTATGTTCTATGTTCTACATTTGAGCTTTGGGGAGAGGCTGAATTGGCTGGGGCTTTTCTCCCTGGAGCGCTGGAGGCTGAGGGATGACTTTATAGAAGTTTATTAAATCATGAAGGGCACATATAGGGGTAGGAGCCAAGGCCTTTTTCCCTGGGGTGGGACAGTCCAA
The DNA here is from genome assembly GCF_004010195.1 of Chiloscyllium plagiosum. Lineage (NCBI taxonomy): Eukaryota > Metazoa > Chordata > Chondrichthyes > Orectolobiformes > Hemiscylliidae > Chiloscyllium > Chiloscyllium plagiosum. Next base: position 9,018,014 of record NC_057728.1, read on the forward strand.
AACTAGAGGGCATAGGTTTAAGTTAAGGGGGTAAGATTTCAGAGGATCTACGGGTAATTTTTTCACGCAGACAGAGGTGCATGCATGGAATGAGCTGACAGAGGAAGTGGTGGAGGCAGGTACAATTACAACATTTCAAAGACGTCTAGTTGGGTATATGAGTAGGAAGAGTTTAGAGAGATCTGGGCCAAATACTAGCAAATGGGACTAGGTCAGTTTAGGATATCTGATTGACATGGACAAGTTGGGCTGAAGGTTTGCGTACAGTATAAATCTATGACTCTATAAGACCCAAGTCACAGATTCTCTGACGACATGAGCTGGCTTTGCTGATTTCAGCCAATGCTGCTCATGGGCCCCGTTCCCCTGGAAAAGGATGAATGATCAAGCAATAATTTCCAATTTTAATAGACCTTGTACACCCTCCAGAGAGAGCAGATTTAGTTTAAGTTTAGCTAAAACTGACAGCATCAACAATGCAACACTCCCTCAGTACTGCAGTACCAATATAAACCACGTGCATAATTGCTGCAGTGGGACTTGAACCCAGAACTTTCTGTCTGAGGAGGAACTGGTACTATCAAGTCTGGGGCTTTTCTTGCACTTGGTGTGCAATGTACTGCAATTCGGCTTTCATAAGGCAAGCTGAAGAAAACGAGAACAATAAGACGACTCGTTCCTTGTTAGGCCAGTAATCCCAGCTTGAAGCTGTGGTGAATATTTACTGAAGACTGTGTGACAATGCAATAGAATCATAGAATCCCTCAGTGCAAAAAGAAATCATACGGCCTATCGAGTCAGCATCAACCCTCTGAAGGAATCCCAACCAGACCCAGACCCAGCCCCCCATCCTATTCCCGTAAGCCCACATTTACCAGGCTAATCCACCTAGCCTACACATCCCTGAATACTATGGGACAATTCAACATGGCCAATCTACCCAACCTGCACATGTTTGGACAGTGGGAGGAAATTGGAGAACCTGGAAAAAATCTAATATTGTTAGGAGAGGGTTGCTACTTAGCCAACCAATAACTCAGTAGTGTATAGAAAATGGCCAGTTTGGGTTTGATACCAGAAGGTTCTTGGTGGCCTGTCTAATTGTCTCCAGGACATGAACGGAGGAAAGACCATTAGGACATGGGGCGCAATTTGGAATATCCAACAAAAATCATAAAGAAGAGCAAATTACATAAGTGACTTAGATCACCGCAACAGATCCTACTGTTTATTTTTAAAACTAGCTTCATCCTCATCATCCTTCCATTTGCTTCAGTTGATGGACCTGCAGTGATCAAGTGCTTAGGTTAGCTTGGTATTGTGTACTTTTGTTGGTGACAGAGGGGACGAATCCATGGGAAGCAGGTTCTGCCACAAGTGCTGCATGTGCAGTGACTGTCAGGTCTCACTGTCAATTAGACCTTTTCAATAATTGTCCATTCAGTCAGCAGTAACTGTCCTCTTAGTGAAACCAAACCTTGAAGCTATGGTTATTTTGGCAAATGTTTGGAAGTATCCGAAAAAAACAGCTATACGTTTTCCTTCATATCGAATGTATTCATCCTGGTGCTTTGACCCAGTCTTTTCTTCCAAGCTCCTGTATCAGACTGTCCCAAGGGTCACTTTGTTTGAGTAGGTCAATCTTAAAGGGGATGCAATCAGATTTAGAGATTCTCAGTAGGAATGTATTGAATTTTGAGTTTGTTCTGAAATGCTAAAATGTAATTGTGTGAGATGAATATTAGATTCTTATCTGTTGGAATTTAATGCATTTTCTCTCGTTGGAAGAAGCCTGCTTATGTGAAAGAAGGACATGAGCCATATAATGGAAGCTATTACTGGAAGACGGAAAGTATTAGCCCAATGAGCTTAGCAAGTGTTTATTTTGTACTGAATTAGAAGGAAATGTCATCTTAAACATGTTGACGAGTTGAGGAGGAAGTTCTCTGTTGCTGTTGGATGTCTGACAGCTGCAAATGTCCAATGATCTTAGGGAAACTGTCCCAGATGTAGTTGGACAGTTATGAAAGACGGCTGGCCACTGATAAAGGAGCCAAAATTTCTTCAAAGGCACAGCTCTTTGAAATCTATCCATTTTCTCTGTGAGCAGGTCCCCACTGACACCATATGAAACTGCTCCCAAACAGGCAACCAAGGACGGTGACATCTGGCGCTGCACCAATCACCAGTGATAATGCACAAGGACTGGCCAAGGCTGACCCTCTGGTGCAGGCAAGTATTGATACTGTGAGATTCTCTCATGTGCTCCTTTTATTCTCTGATGCACCATGTGCATCAGAAAATAAAGAAAGGTGGACTTTGATGTAAGGCATTCGAAGACCTCAGGATCTTTGAACCGCTGGGGCACTTTTTTCATTTAGTCACTGTTGCAATGCCAGGAGCAAAGGAGTTAATTAATGCGTAGAAATCCCAAAAGTGTTTTAGAGAAATGGTGGCACAGTGGTTAGCGCTGCTGCCTCACAGTGCCAGAGACTTGGGTTCAATTCCCACCTCAGGCGACTGACTGTGTGGAGTTTGCACATTCTCCCCGTGTCTGCGTGGGTTTCCTCCGGGTGCTCTGGCTTCCTCCCACAGTCCAAAAATGTGCGGGTTAGGTGAATTGGCCACGCTAAATTGCCCGTAGTGTTAGGTGTAGGGGAATGGGTCTGGGTGGATTGTGCTTCGGTGTGGACTTGTTGGGCCGAAGGGCCTGTTTCCACACTGTAAGTAATCTAATCTAATCTAATCATGTTGCCAGGACTTGAAAAAGGTAGTGCGGTATGCTTTCAGAATTTTTCTGGGAGCGTTGCTTCATTTTTTGCAATCAACTCTCTCACATAGAACAATTCAGCACAGTACAGGCCCTTGATGCTGTGTTGACCTTTTATCTGACTCTAAGATCACCTGGGGCTTAATCCCACAACCCTCTGACTGAGAGGCCAGAGTGCTACCTACTGAGCCATACTTGAACCTGTTAAATGTGTGACTTTCTAAGGGGAGAAGCAATTCTCTAACTAGCCAAGGTGGTGCTTGGGTTAAGCAAAGGCAATTATAGGGGTAGCCAGTTTGAATTCTGTTTAAAAGGCCAGGGACAAAAATGACGCGACAGGGTTATAGTCCAACAGGTTTATTTGAAACCTGGTGTGCGACTTTTGACTTTGTCCATCCCAGTCCCACACCGGCGCTTCCACATACCAGGCACATTCTTTCTTTGAACTAATCTTAGTTCACTTGATAGTGCCTAGATATTTAAAGAAAATTAGCATATCTTATGTCTGCAGAGCGGTTCAAGGGAAAGTAAAGTCTCAACAAAATAAAATAAATGGAAGCTGTAGGCTTCATAATGAACACTGTGAAACTTTCTGTAACCAGCTGATGCATTGCAATATAATAGAGAGCTTGAAGCAGATGTTAGGCTCCACCTCTGCTCAGTTTGATGTCATATTTAGCTCCATTAATGGAAAACTTTGCATTCCTTCAATTCTAGACTTGTGCATCTGCCATTTTCTTCACAGCAGTATTGCTGGCCATGCCTTCAGCTGTCTGGGTCTTGACCTCTGGGATTCCCTCTGAAACTCCTTGCCTCCCTCCACCTTTAAGAAACTCCTTATAATCTCCCTCCTGAGGCAAACTTGTGTCACCTGTCTTTGCAGCTTCTCCGTAGGTTGTTGTCAGTTTTGTTGTCTTAGGGTGCACTTTGGGCTGCTTTTATCACATTGTAGAAGTGTAGTTGTTTCAACTGTATCAGAGGCATCTTGTCTGAAAGCACAGACTCAGTACAAGCATTACAGCAGACCTGTAATTCCTTCATGAGTCTTGCTGATCTGAGGTAACTATGTGGCAGTTTTCACAGGACGTGAGTTGTGCCGGCATTTTGACTGCTGGAAGTTTGAATTTAAACAAAATCTTATGACTGCCATGAATATGTTCGGAGAGCTCAGAATGCACAAAGAATCTGTACACGGTTGTAGACTGGTTAAGCAAGTGGGCAAAAAAAAAATAGCAGATGGAATATAATGTCAGAAAATGTGACTTATGCACTTTGCAAGAAGATTAGAGAGTTGAATGTTTAAATGGCGGAAGACTGCATAACATTGCAGCACAGAAGGGTTTGGGAGACTTCATGAATCAAGAAAAACAAGTACCTAAATTGTGTGAAGAACACACGATTGAGCCCTCCACTATTACCTGATGAAGGGGGTTAAAAATCACACAACACCAGGTTATAGTCCAACAGGTTTAATTGGAAGCACACTCGCTTTCGGAGTGACGCTCCTTCGTCAGGTGATTGTCGACACCACTAACTGCCGGCTTAAAGTGGAGAGGATCTCCAAGAAAATCGCACATATCTTTTAAAATGTGTGATTTTTAACTTTGTACACCCCAGTCCAACACCGGCATCTCCGAATCCGACTGATGAAGGAGCGTCGCTCCGAAAGCTAGTGTGCTTCCAATTAAACCTGTTGGAGTATAACCTGGTGTTGTGTGAGTTTTAACTTTTTACTTCAAAGGGAATGGAGAATAAAAAGAAGGTGATATTGTTTAAACTCAGCAAGGTACTTGTCAGACCACAGCTGGAACACTGAACAGTGTCCGATCAACTGTGATCTCCGAAAAGACAGAACAGACTCGATGGGTTTAATGGCCTAGTTCTGCTGCTGTGTCCTATGCTCATGTTACAGCAATTAATTGACTTCAAAACACTGAGTCAAAATCATTCAGGATCTTAAACAATTCGATCAAGTTGTTGCTCACTCTTCACTCCAGTGAAAGCGAGCCTAGCCTGTCCAGCCTTTCCTCATAAGAGAACCTGTTCATTCTTAATATTAATCTCAGAAACCTCCTATACACTGGCTCCAATGCATTTACATCATTCCCTAAATATGGGGACCAAAACAATATAAGATATTGCAGATGTGATTTCATCAATTCCCACTTAAATATTCAATCATTTTAATAATAAAGTCTGATATTCCAGTGGCTTTCTTAATTACTTGCACATAACACTCACTATTACATTACACAACATGGTTTTCAAGTCCTAGAGTATCTTTTGAAAATATGGTCGTGTTAATGCTGCATTTTATATTATACATTTGATCATCAAAACTAACTGGAACAAGAATCTGTCCTTGCAGTAACTCTGAGAGAAGAGTGCTGCTGACTTGTGGCTACCTGTCACAAGAGCCCAAGAGAGATGACCATCAGCTGCTTGTCCAGTTCACAACTGTTGTGTGGAATGTATCCTATCCGCAAATATCTTGGCATGCTATTCTGTTGCGTTGAGATAACAAACAGCTGTGGTTGAGGAGAGGAATGAAGATAGCACATAGGCAAGAGGTTCTGCTGTTTTTAAACCGTGTACAATGATAATGGCTTCCACCTTTTACCATGTCTCCTCATCACAGACAAAGAGGCTACTGGTAAGATTGTGCATTGTGGTTTCCAGGTTTGCTTTCTGAAAAAGACAAAAACTTCAACTTTGACACAAGTCTTCAAGTCATACAACATGGAAACAGACCCTCCAGTTCAACCAGTCCATGCCGACCATAAACCCAAACTAAAATAATCCCACTTGCCTGTGTTTGGCCCATATCCCTGCAAACCTTTTCTATTACACAAATGTCTTTTAAATGTTGTAACTGTACCTACATCTACCAATTCCTCTGGAAGTTGATTCCACGGACGAACCGCACTTTGTGTAAAAAAGAGTAGCCCCTTTTTAAAAACTTCCTCCTTTCACCTTAAAAAATGCCCTCCTGGTTTTGAACACCCCCATCCTAGGGAAAAGATCCTTGCCCCCTCATGATCTTATAAATCTTCATAAGGTCACTCCTCAACCTCCTACTCTCCAGTGAAAAAAGTCTCAGCCTGTCCAGCCTATTATAACTCAAACCCTCCATTTCTGGCAACATCCTGTTAATTTTTTTCTGAACCCTCTCCAGTTTAATAATATCCTGCCTATATTCCGGCGACCGGAACTGTACACCGTACCCTTGAAGCGGCCTCATCCTTTACAAACTCAACTCAACTCCTATACTCAAAGGTCAGAGCAATAAAGGCAAGCATGCTAAAAGGCTTCTTAACCACCCAGGTAAAAACAATGACTGCAGATGCTGGAAACCAGAGTCTAGATTAGAGTGGTGCTGGAAAAGCACAGCAGTTCAGGCAGCATCCGAGGTTCTTAACCATCCGGTCTACCTGTGATGCACATTTCAAAGAATTATGTACTGGGACTGGTAGGGGTCTATGTTCTACAATACCACCCAGAGCCCTACCATTAATAGTATAGGTCTTGGATTAGAGTGGTGCTGGAAAAGCACAGCAGTTCAGGCAGCAGCTGAGGAGCAGGAAAATCGACATTTCGGGTAAAAGCGTTTCCTGATAAAGGGCTTTTGCCCAAAACGTCGATTTTCCTGCTCCTCGGATGCTGCCTGAACTGCTGTGCTTTTCCAGCACCACTCTAATCCAAGCATCTGCAGTCATTGTTTTTATCTAGTATAGGTCCTGCCCTTGTTTGTTTTCCCAAAATGCAATACCACGCATTTATCCAAATTATACTCCATCTGCTGCTTTTTAGCCCATTGACCCACATTATCAAAATCTCTTCGTAATTTTAGATAACCTTCACTGTCCACTATACCACCAATTTTGAGTCATGAACAAACCCTATTAAGCATGCCTTCTATATTATTATCCAATTTGTTTATATGAATGACAAACAAAAGTGGACCCAGTACCAATCTGTGCGGAATGCCACTGGTCACAGGCCTCCATGCTGAAACTGCACCCCCGTACCCTCTGTTTCCTATTGTCAGGCCAATTTTGAATTCAATTGTCAAGCTTACTGTGAATCCCATGTGACCTAACTTTCTGCATGATAGCCTGATTGGTAACCATGTAAAAGGCTTTACTGAAGTCCGTGTAAACAACATCTCCTCTGCCCTCATCAATCTTTCTGGTCACTTCCTCAAAAAACTCGATCAAGTTTGTGAGACACAATTTCCCTCACACAATACAATGATGAGTATCCCTAATCGGTTGTTGCCTCTCCAAATGCATGTCTCACCTCAATATAGTCAGTCACCCTGAAATCCCCAAAACCATCATGTAGAGGAGATTTACTAAAATGTTTCCTGGGCTGGAGATTTTTAGTTTTGAAGAAGAATTGGACAGACCATGGTTGTTTTCCTTGGAGCATAAGAGACTGAGGTGGGACATGCTTGTGAGGCATAACACAGTACGCTGGAAGAAACGTGTTCCTGTTTGGTGGAGGAATTAATGACCAGGGAGCATAGATTTAAGGTAATGGGCAGGAAGTACAGATGGGACGAGAGCACCCTCTGTTTTATCCAGAGGGTGTTGGGACTATGGAATGTATTACCTGGAAGGATGGTAGAGACAGAAACCTTCGTAATATTAAAGGAGTATTTAGATGGGCACTAGCCACGCCAAGGCATATATTAGAATACTAAGGTACTTGTTCTTGACCAACACAGACTTGATGGGTTGAAGGGCCTGTTGTTGTGCTGTAGACCTCCACTTCTTTATTTGTTATCAGTTTTGCATTGTCCTGTAGAATCAGTATGAGGGCAGAAAAATCTTTGAGCTGTTACTTCAATGTGGCATTGCTTTTCAAAACAAAACCTTTCTATGTTAATTGAATGGATGGGCAGAGTACAATGCTATCAGCTGTAAGAATTTATAACTTGTCTTTGAGGTTAGAAAAGCAAGTGCACACAGTAAATTGGATTCTTTTCTCAGATAAATAATAATTATCTGCTCATCAGGTCTTGTAATAGAGCAATTACGGTAATTTAGCATAAACTTCAACCTGGTAATTGAGATTCTAATTATGTGTAAACATTTCTTTGGAATGTGACAGCAACCAAACCTTGGCATACGCTAGAGAGTGTGCAGGCTATTTTGTAATGTTCTGCATGGCATCTTGACACCAGGTTGAGAAAATGTGCAATTTTTGTGAATAATGATCCAGACACAAGCAGTCACGTTTCTGTGTTGACTGAATGGTTATGGGGGGTGGGTTTGTAACTTGTAATATTTATTTTTTTATTGGAACGGATGGAGTCGGGGTGAATGTAAATAAGCTTAGACATTACAATGTCAAACAAAGTTAAGCAATGAGCCAGGTGTAAGGAATACCTCTATTGATGGCATTCTTGACACTTGAAGTTAAGGCTTCAGCTGTCCTGTCTCCTGGGCCTAAAAACACCCATGGTATTATTTGAGGAAGTGCAGGACATTTCACCTGGATTCCTATTTAATATTGATCCCTCAACCAACATCACAAAAACCGATTGACTTGTTCATGCATTTCAATGCCTTTTGTGGAATTGCACTGTGCACAGAATGGCTGCTGCATTTTTCCAAGTGGCAACAGTGAGTGCACTTCAGAACTGAGAGGTTGTGAAAGGTTGTTAACAAATGTATAATCTCTCCCTATCTTCCACTGGTTCTTGTCATTTCATAAATCCACTGGACCTGTGTTATGTCTCATGGTCAGTTTGCTGTCTACCTTTAACCAACCTCCTCATAATCTCATTATTGTACATGATTTAAGGGTTGAAAGATCTCATACTCCACCTTATCGCAGATCATCTGAAGCATGACACACTATTGTCGTCAAATAGCATAATATTAGCTCAGACATTTGTGTGCCCAAGGAATGTAATATTTGCACATTACAGTTAGCTGTAATTGGATTCTTTAATACCATGATGTCCATGTCCAGTTTCTCGTACAATGAGAGGTAACGTAAGCATTACCACATCAGGTAAATCCCCTTGCTGGAAGTACGTTCATATCAGAGTTTCCATCAGTCGTTCCACTTGGACAAATCGCAGGGTGAAGAATTTCTCTGACATTATCATAGATTCATATCGCACGGAAACAGAGACTTCGGTCCAACCAGTCCATGCCAAACATAATCCCAAACTAAACTGCTCCCACCGACCTTCCACATAGTGACTAAATATTACATGAGTAGCAATTTGAAGCTTAATCCTCTTGCTGCAGACTTGGACTGCAAGTAGTAGGGATCAATCTGTTGAATAGACATTACGAGAAAGTTATGGCTTGGGGTCTTTTTCATGTTAGTTAATGCTGGGCAGGTTCTTTGACAGCTAATTTACAGCCTGGTAGGACGAGGCATGGAATAATCAGCCAACACACAGCAGCTGGAAGTTGAGCACATAGAATCATAGAGTCATAGAGATGTACAGCACAGAAACAGACCCTTAGATCCAACCTGTCCATGCCGCCCTGATATCCCAACCCAATCTAATCCCACCTGCCAGCACCTGGACCATATCCCTCCAAACCCTCCCTATTTAAATACCCATCCAGATGCCTTTTAAATGTTACAATTGTACTAGCCTTCACAACTTCCTCTGGCAGCTCATTCCATACACCATACCACCCTCTGCCTGAAAAAGTTGCCCCTTAGGTCTCTTTTATATCTTTTCCCTCTCATCCTAAACTATGCCCTCTTGTTCTGGACTCCCCTACCCCAGGGAAAAGACTTTGTCTATTTATCCTATCTATGCCCCTTATGATTTTATAAACCTCTATAAGGTCATCCCTCAGCCTCTGACACTCCAAGGAAAACAGCCCTAACCTATTCAGCCTCTTCTTATAGCTCAAATCCTACAACCCTGGCAACACCCTTGTAAATCTTTTCTGAACCCTTTCAAGTTTCACAACATCTTTCCAATAGGAAGGAGACCAGAATGGATCTTGCAAAGATGGCTTGCAGCTGTTTAGGAAGTGACCAGTGCCAGGAGATTCTGATCTGTCCTCTTTTTCTACAGTAGTTTGATATTGTTGATATTATGGAAGTTTGTCTTGTATTGAGATGAATATTGAATGTACCTGTATTTCTCTCCCACACTCATGTTAGCATTAACCATCCTTTAACTGGTGAAAACTGGATGGATGGGCACTTAAATTGGCCAAGTCAATGTCACCCTTTCTCCACTGTCTTCCAATAGGCTGATTTCCAACTAACATTTTCTCAGCACTCATCAGTAGGCTCATGGTTTCAATGTACAGAACAGGTCTCTGGTGACATGATAAAGGAGTCATTAGCAACAGCTTCCTTCTCAGCTTCACCCCACCAACTGCATCCATTGGCTTGTGCTCCCCACACCACTCAATCTCTTTCTCTCGCCAATTCCCCTCGCGTCTATGAGGAGTTGGAGGATTGGTTAGTTCTGCTCCCTCTGGCAGAGATCAAGGGTTTCGTGACGGGAGCTGAGAAGCCAAGCTCACATCACCTTTTCCATCAAAGCAATAATGTGAGATTTTATGGTACTGATTTCTGATGAAGTGATTCAGGTAATAAATGTTGAAGCCAACTCCAGTGGGAAATTTTTGGGCGCAGCTCAAATTTGAGAAAAGCTGTTCCAAAAGTTCATTTACCTCAGTGGGTAGTTGGTCTTGCAACCAGTGTCATATTACTCTGGTGTTCAAAAAAAAAACAACTGGTGATTTTGCTTCTGAATCATTTTCACATCAGCTGTTCAAGTCTGTTAGTCGTGATGTCTCTGTGACAGGTTTCCTATCGATTCTACTCCCAATTTTCATGATTGGGTTTCACCACTTCCCAACGGGATCCCTGCCCAAGATCACCATGTTACTGCAGTGGTTGTATTTTTCTTTACATTTCTTCCCGTCAGACAGTAGGCAAAGTCAACCTTGACTGACCCTAACCCTGGCCTGCAACATTCCTGTGTAACCCTGGCTCCCCGATGCACAAAACTGTTCTAAAGTAGACTTTACTTCAGTGTCCACAGCTGTAGCCACATGCAGCCCAGGAACACAGTGAATGGGGTACAAACTGAGCTTGAGACAGGCGTGAGGAACCTCATAAGTATAAGGAAGGCATCCACTGCCTACTTTGGGTGGGCCCTTGAACTTCTAATTTAGCAACCATAGAGTCGTACAGGATGGAAACAGACCCTTCGGACCAACCAGTCCATGCCGAACATTATCTCAAACTAAATTAGTTCCACTTGCCTGCTCCAGGCCCATATCTCTCCAAACTTTTTCTATTCATGTACTTACCTAAGTTTCTTTTAAACATTGCAACTGTGCCCACATCCATCAATTCATCAGTAAGTTCATTCCACATGCAAACCCTACTCTGTGTAAAAAAAAAATTGTCCCTCATGTCTTTTCAAAATCTCTCTCCTCTCACCTCAAAAGATATGCCCCCTCGTCCGGAAATCCCCCATCCTTGGGAAGACACCCACCATTAACCCTATCTACACCCCTCATGATTTTATAAACCTCAATAAAGTCACATCTCAACCTCCTAATGCTCCAGTGGAGAACAGTCCCAGCTTATCCAGCCTTTCTTTATAACTCAAACCTTCCATACCTGCCAACATCCTGGGAAATCTCTTCTGAACCCTCTCTCGCTTAATAATATTCTTCTGAAAACAGGGTGACCAGAAAGTGGAATTTTGGGACAATTGGACATGAGAGATCATAAACACAAACACACAATAATGCTGGAGAAAGTCCACTCACCTGGCAGCATCTGTACGGAGAGAAACTGAGTTAATGTTGATTCCAGCCTCGGGCGACTGTCTGTGTGGAGTTTGCACATTCTCCCCGTGTCCGCGTGGGTTTCCTCCGGGTGCTCCGGTTTCCTCCCACAATCCAAAGATGTGCAGGTTAGGCAATTTTGTTCAGGGATGCGTAGGTTAGGTGCATTAATCAGAGGTAAATGTAGAGTAATGGAGGAACAGGTTTGGGTGGGATACTCTTCAGAGGGTTGGTATGGACTTGTTGGGCCGAAGGGCCTGTTTCCACACTGTAGGGGATTCTATGATTCTATGTTTTAACTCTGTCTTCTGCAGAAGAGTCATATTGGATTTGAAACATTTAACTGTTTCTTTCTCCACAGATGTTGCCAGACCTGTTGAGTTTCTCCAGTCTTTCCTGTTATTCTTGTAGATTTCCAGCATCCACAGTACTTTCCCTTCATGTTAGAGATTGTGATCCTTAATTTGTCTAACCCATCCAAACAATGGAGTTTATTCCCCAAAAAACATGCCAGGTGTGATGAGATGCAAATTCTTCCCCAAAGTTCATGGAAGTACTGTACATGGTCAAGACCTCTGTCATCTTGTGATTTGAAAAATGTGATTTTGTCAAGGTTTCTTAGATGTTTGAGGCTTTTTCTTACCATGTCACAAACTAGCCGGTGTTTTGTGAGTTGTGAAACTTGAAAGGGTTCAGAAAAGGTTTACAAGGATGTTGCCAGGGTTGGAGGATTTGAGCTACAAGGAGAGGCTGAACAGGCTGGGGCTGTTTTCCCTGCAGTGTCAGAGATTTACCTTATCGAGATTTATAAAATCATGAGGGGCATGGATAGAATAAATAGACAAAGTCTTTTCCCTGGGGTGGGGAAGTCCGGAACTAGAGGGCATAGGCTAAAGGTGAGAGGGGAAAGATATAAAAGAGACCTAAGGGGCAACTGTTTCACACAGAGGTGCATGCATGGAATGAGCTGCCAAAGGAAGTGGTGGAGGATGGTACAATTGCAACATTTCAGAGGCATTTGGATGGGTATATGAATAGGAAGGGTTTGGAGAGATATGGGCCAGGTGCTGGCAGGTGGGACTAGATTGGGTTGGGATATCTGGTCAGCATGGATGGGTTGGACCGAAGGGTCTGTTTCCATGCTGTATATCTCTATGACTCTATAGCTCATGGAATAGAAAATTAATAAGACTGAGCTGGCACTATTAAACACGCACTTGGCTTACAACAGTGTTTGATGGAAAATGTGAAAATGAAGCACTTGAACAAAGTCCCATTGCGCAGCCTTCCAGCTCTGCACTTGGAGTTAACATATCCAGCAGATAAACAGGGCAGGAAGTGATGCTGAGATGTCAGGGTTACAAATTGATATGAAACATATGTTGAATGAAACTGCAACGATACAGCTGCTTCCACACATTTGTTTCAAATCACTTTTTCAGCACAGCTCCACTTTCACTGAGACATTAGGAGACACTGATTTGAAGCGACCAGCACACTGCAGATCCAGAGTGGACTTAGTGCTGGAAGTAACAGAGGTGTACAATGTTGGCAGTTAACGATTTTCCCAAGTGCCTTCCCTAAGGGCCAGAATATATCAAGATTTTATGAAGCAGACTTACACACATGCACAAAAAGAAATCATGGCTACTGTCATTGTCAAATAATTGAAAGAATCGTGTATATCTCACAAAGATTGTTTAACACAGTAAGGTAGCTTTCATGTTTAAATAATGACAGGTTATGACTCTACTAGATCTTTTTAATATGAATAATTTTCAAATGTTCTCGCTTAATGATTTATATATACCTCTGAAGTCAGCGCGATTGGAATTTTTCATGTTTAAAAGCTGAAAGAACTTGGCATGCATTTAGTCCTTTCGTGACCACAGGACATTCTGAAAAGCTTTGCATCCAATGAAGCATTTTGAAGTGCTGAAGTGGTTACAATGTCAGAAACTCAGCAGCCAGCCTGTGCATACCAACATCTCAGGAAAAATGCTATGATACAGGAGTAGACCATTCAGCCCTTCGAGTCTGCTTCACCCTTCAATATGATCTCTTTGCATTTTGGATTCTACATCCCTACTTCCCACCGCCGAATAAAAACTTTAGATTGTTGAGAAGCAAGAGAGTAATCTACCTCGCCTTCAAAATTTTTTTAAAGTTCCTGCCTTCTGAGGCATGGAGTCCCAAAGTCAAACAACTCTCTGGGAGAAAGCATGTTCTCCTCCTTTGTGCCACAAAAGAGTGATGCTTAATTTTTAAAGTGTTTTACTCTCCCTGGTTCAGAACAAACCAACAAGAGGAAACATCCTTTTCATATTAACCTTGTCAAGTTTGTTCAGGATCGTGTATACTTCAATCAAGCTGATTTAAATTGTATTGCTTCAGGAATGATTATCAGCTGGAATCTGAGGGAAAATTCTCCAGTTCTTTGAAAGAATGCCATAAGAATGCTTTTTAAGAACCACTGAGAGAGGACAGGTGAGGCTAAGGTTTAACATCTCACCGAACCGATGGCACCTTTGACAGCGCAACATTCCTTCATTAGAATGTTAACCTAGACCCCTCTCAGATAAGTCATCGCTAGGTTGCTATCTTGCACTTTACTGGGTATCAACCTGATATTAGCAAGAATTCTTATTCTCCAAGCATCTTCAGTTTGTCCCCCCGACTACCTTGGGGCTCATACAGCTTTTCATACCCGCCAACAAACATCAATGTGCCAAACTCCTTTACAGCCAGTTGATTACAGAGGAACCTCTATTATCCGAACAAGATGGGTGGGCACTTTTTCATTCAGATAATTGATTATTCGGATAATCAATTTTACCTTAAACAAGGGAAGCCATACTGACCTAATGCTGTACTCTACTGGAGAATTTGTTTAAATCTATAATTTTAATGAGTCTGCTATTTAAATAAGCTAGTCATTGCATTCTAAAAATTACAGGTTATAGGAGAAGGACTTAACCCTTACCATCACATCATTACTGTATATAAAATCCCAGCATTAAACAAGGTCCTGGACAGCCTCTACGATTGCAAGAGCAGCTGTCGGTTTCTGGGAACTCAGTATAAAGACAGAAGCACTGCCTTGCACGTGTGTTTACATTCTTGGTCATTTTTTTTTCATAAACAGCCTGGTAAAGTGATGGGAATACTGTAAAACACTTACTTTTGCAAAGGGCTGTGTAACTAACCCTTACCTAAAAAATATCCAGTCACTGGTGCTTGAGCTGCTTGCGTTTCTTTGTTTTTGTGAGTGTTTTCAGTACAGGTAAATCGAATACACTTTCTTCTTTGACGTAATGTTTTTGCGGGACTTTGAAATCTTCTTTGGATAATCCGAAATTCAGATAATCGATATTCGGATAATCGAGGTTCCTCTGTAGTTAGGTAATGCAGTCACTTGTTGTAAGCAAATCCGTTTCTCTGGAGCAAGCTCCTACAGTCTGTGGCGAGGTGCTTTTCCAGTTGACTGATATTTGTGGATACGGGGTGAGGGAGAAACTTTGACCCATTTAAGTATTGCCAGAGGATCTTTTATAGCCCCCTGAACGGACAGATGTAACATCCCATTCACAAGCTGGCCCCTCTGATAATGCAGCTCTCCCTCAATATCCCATCAAGCATCAATCTAGATGATGGATGTGAAAGAAATTTATGCCAAGGAGGAAAGTATGTTGGGTGTATTGTAAATTGGGCTTCTGATTTGCCACTGCCCATTTCAGTACTGTTGGTGTAGACCAGTTACTCATGTTGAATGTTGAAGTCTCCAATGTTGGCCTCGGACCTGCTAACTGAGTTAAGACTGCCACTGCGCAACTAAGCTGACACTTGCATCACTCATTGCCTGATGATAGGCAGGCAATCAGCTCCTTTCCAAATGCAGCTCTATGACTTGAGTACCAGCAGACATAGAGCTAACTGTTTTCAATCACCCTCCCCTACAGCAGGACTGATAGTTTGCATTTCAGCTTTCTACTGATTGCTTTACTGAGTTTTGGAATTGACAGCAAGGCAAATGGTGACTGCAAGCCTACAGCTTATCACTCTAGGCTTTGGTATATTGCTATATCAATGATTTTATGCCAACTATCTGTCCCAACAGTGGGCTTTTCTTTGTTTTATATTGTATTAACTACCAAAGGTATATCAAATCATGGATGAAGGGGATTAACCTAAAAATAAATCTCTGTTGCTTCATTTTTGTAATTTTTAATGATAAATGTGAAGTTAGACCAAACAATACTGGCCAGTTTTAATAAAAGAAAATACAGTGACAAGGAACAAAATTAAAACCACATTCAGATTTGGGCCCCGCTCCAACTTAAATATAATCTTAACCCCTCCTCTCCCTGCTGACAATTCTAGAGCTTGTTTTGATGTGTAGTGACGAGCTACAGTTGGATCTGGCATCAGAACTCACACTGAATGATGTAAGTATTCTGTAAATTGACTTTTGACATGAGGTTAGGCCCTCCTACAGAAACAATTGCTGTTCAAAATGCTTGTAGGCTATGTGGGATTTTGAAATCGTCCATATAAAATAACAGCATGATGATGCTCTGTTGCACCTTGGCCTTCTCATCTGTTACTTGAAATTGTTCTGTACATTCTAACCTTTTGATATGCTTGGATTATTTGCTGGACTTGTATTCTATACCATTGCTTTAGGCAGTGGACAACCCTCTTGCATTCCAGGGCCCCTGAGCATCAGTCTTTTGGATCAGGATCATAAGACCCTACAACGGATAGTGAGGATAGCTGAGAAAATCATCGGGGTTTCTTTTCCCTCCATTACAGACATTTACACCATACGCTGATTCTGAAAGGCTAAGAGCATTGTGGAAGACCCCACACGTCCCTCACTCAAACTCTTCTCCCTCCGGCCATCTTGCCGAAGGTACCAGAGCATTCAGTCTCTCACAGCCAGACTGTGCAACAGTTTCTTCCCCCAGGCCATCAGGCTCCTTAACACAGTATGATTGGACTCTTTCCCATCTGAAATTCTTTGCATGACTTTGAATTGCTGGTAGAACAATGTCAATTAATCATCGTTCCTTTATTCCACTGCGTGTTTTGCACTTCTTATGCACTTTATGCCGCCCTGTGTATGATCGTGTAGTTTGTGCTGTCCATGTAGTACCTTGGTCCTGGAGGAACGCTGACTCTTTTTCTTTTTACTGTATCAATTGTATACAGTAGAAATGAAAAATAACAGCTAATCTCTCTCTACTCTCTTTTGAAGCTCACCTCTGGTGTCTTTACCTCACTGTTGTCACAGATTTTCCTGAGAATAAAAGGAAACAGTGGTCCTCCAGTGTAGGAGGTTGTTTGAAATCTGTTGTAAACAGATTGATTGGGCACTCTGAACGCTCAAAAGTCTCACTAGGGTTGTGTTTTTGCGTAAACACAGTGGTGAGCAGTCTATTCTGACAATAGCCTTGAAGGTGGGCATGGTAACCTGGGTGCCAAATGTGCTAGACAGTTTTGCGCTTGTTCTGGTTCTTAATAAATTCAATTTTATTAGCCTTTCACATTGCTAAAGAGAACCATTCCCAATATCCCCTCTCACGTATCCTACTTCTAGATATTGGGCCTTTGTGACAATCTTTGCAGGACAATATTATTTGCAAATGATGGCCTCACCAGCAACACTGTCCTTTGATTTTAGTGAAAATGTCTAATCAGTGAGACTTCAGAATGGAGGTTTCCACTTGTATTGGAGGGGTGGTGACAAGATGCCTGGTTTGTGGTAGTCTGGTGCTGGGTTCATAAACACAAAACAGTCAGTAATCAACACAAATGGAAATATCTTTGCTTAGGGAGTGGTGGGAAATGATGGATTTCACATTCATATAGAGAGGCAGAAGAGACTAGGATGGTTGCATTTAAAGCGGGAAAAGATGAAGAATGGCATACGAATGGAATCCCTGCTCCTTGCACTGTTGTCATTACGGGCCCAGGCTCCGGGCACCACTGCTGCCAGGGGTCTCCGCTCTGGACACCATCGCTGCCAGGGGTCACCGCTCTGGGCACCCCCTCTGCCAGGGGTCCCCGCGCTGGGCACCCCCTCTGCCAGGGGTCCCCACTCTGGGCACCCCTGCTGCCAGGGGTCCCCACTCTGGGAAACCTCTCCACCAAGGATCCCCACTCTGGGCACCCCCACTGCCAGGGGTCCCTGCTCTGGGCACCCTCTCCACCAGGGGTCCCTGCTCTGGGCACCCCCACTGCCAGTGGTCTGCACTCTGGGCGCCCCCTCTGCCAGGGGTCCCCACTCTGGGCACCACCGCTGCCAGGGGTCCCCACTTTAGGCATCCCCTCTGCCAGAGGTCCGCACTCTGGTCACCCCCTCTGCCAGGGGTCCCCGCTTTGGGTACCTCCGCCACCAGTGGTTCCCACTCTGGGCACTCCCGTCGTCAGGAATTCCAGCTCTGGGCCCACCCCTGCCAGGAATCCAGGTCTTGGGTCTACTGCTATGAGCAGTCTTGATCCATACCACTGATGCTGCAATCACCACCCTGCTGACACTGCTCCACTGAAAAAGAAAAGAAAAAAAGACAAAATGTACTTGGAGAAACTGACGTCACTGACCTGGACCAGACATGATCCAATAAGCCGGAACTCTCTCTACCATGCCTGTGCCATTTTGGATAACAAGTAGGAAAGGACACAAATGTTAAGGATTGACAGATACCCACCTTCTGATGTCTTCCACCATGACAAAGAGTGCACTCCATGAGAGCATACTCTCTCACTGACTTCCTGGAGGAAAGAAAGTAGAACACAGCACAGCAACGGGCCCTTCGGCCCAGGATGTTGTGCTGAACATGAAGCCAAATGAAACTCATCCCTTCTTCCTGCCCATGGTCCCCTCTCTGACTCGATGGTTCATATCACTCACTCCCTTACAAATTCATGTGCTTATCTAAACGTCTCTTAGATGCCCTTATCATATAAGACCATAAGACATAGGAGCTGAAATTAGGCCATTCAGCCCATCGAATCTGCACCACCATTCAATCATTGCTGATAAGTTTCTCATCCCCATTCTCCTGCTTTCTCCCTGTAACCTTTGATCCCATTGACACTCAAGAACCTATACATCTCCATCTTAAATAACTCAATGACTTGGCCTCTACAGCCTTCCATGACAATGAATTCCACAGATTCACCACTCTGTGGCTGAAGACGTTTCTCTTTATCTCCATTCTAAGGCTGTGATCTCAGGTCCTAGTCTCTTCTACCAATGGAAACATCTTCCCAATATCTACTCTGTCTAAGCCATTCAGTATTCTGTAAGTTTCAATTAAACCCTCCCCCACCCCTCCTCCTCATTATTCTAAACTCCATCGAGTATAGACCCAGAGTCCTCATATGTTAAGCTGTTCATTCCTGGGACTATTCTTGTGAACCTCCTCTGACCATGCTCCAGGGCCAGTACATCCTTCCTGAGATATAGGGCTCAAACTGTGCACAGTACTTCAAATATGGTCTGACCAGAGCCTTCTAGAGCCTCAGAAGTACATTCCTGCTTTTATATTCAAGTCCTCTTGAAATAAATGCCATCATTGCATTTGCCTTCCTAACTACTGACTTAACCTGCAAGTGTTTACCTTGAGAGAATCCTGAACTAGAACTCCCAAGTCACTTTGCACTTCAGACTTGAAATAAATGCCATCATTGCATTTGCCTTCCTAATTACTGACTCAACCTGCAAGTGTTTACCTTGAGAGAATCCTGAACTAGAACTCCCAAGTCACTTTGCACTTCAGACTTCTGAATTTCCTCCCAATTAGAAATTAGTCTTCTATTTTTCTATCAAAGTGCATGACCTCACACTTTCCCACATTGTACTCTATCTGCCACTTCTTTGCCCACTCTCCTAACCTTTCCAAATCCTTCTGCAGCAACCCTGCCTCTTCAATGCTACTTTTCCTTCTACCTATCTTTGTATCGTCTGCAACTATTAGCCAGAATGCTCTCAGTTCCTTCATCTAGATCGTTAATGAATAAAGTGAAAAGCTGTGGTCCCAACACTGAATCTTGTGGAATACCAGTTGTCAATGATTGCCATATTGAGAAGGACCCAATTATCCCCACTCTCTACTTTCTGCCAGACAGCCAAGCTTCTATCCATGCTAGCACCTTGCCTCTGACACCATGGGCCCTTACCTTACTCAGTAGCCTCCTGTGCGGCACCTTGTTAACTGCATTCTTGAAGTCCAGGTAGATAACATCTAATCTGCTCATTTATTCCTCAAAGAATTCTAGCAGGTTTGTCAGGCATGAGCTCTCCTTGATAAAATCATATTGACTTTGTCCTAATTTACCATATGGTTCCCCAACCAATAAAGGCAAGCATGCCATATACCTTCTTTACCACCCTATCTACTTGTGTGGCCATTTTCAGGGAGCTGTGGACTTAAACCACAAAATCCTCCTGTACATCAACGCTATTCAGGGTCCTGCCATTAACTGTGTACTTTTCCTTAACATTTGATCTCCCAAAGTGCAGGACCTCACACCTACCCAGATGAAGCTCCATCTACCATTTGTCTGCCAATATCTGCAAGTGATCTATATTCCACTGTATCCTTTGACAATCTTGTACACTATCCACAACTCCACGAATCTTCAGATTGTCTACAAACTTATTAACCCACCCATCTACGTTTTCATCTAGGTCATTAATATATATCGCAAACAACAGCGGTCCCAGTATAGATCCCTGTGGAACACCACCAGTCCCGGATCTCTACCCTTCCACCAGTACTCTCTATCTTCTGTGGGCAAGTCAGTTCTGAATTCACGCAACCAGGATCCCATGCATCTTAATCTTCTGGATGAGCTCACCATGGGGGAACGTTTTTAAAACCTTACTAAAACCTATGTAAACAACATCCACTGCTCTACCCTCATTGATCACCTTTGTCACCACCTTGAAAAATCCAATCAACATAGTAAGATATGACCTCCCCTGCACAATGCCATGCTCACTGTCCCTAATTAGGCCATGTTTTTCCAAATGTGCATAAATCCTATCTCTAAGAATTCTCTCCAATACCTTCCCAACCACTGATGTGAAACTCAATAGTCTATAGTTTCCTGGATTTCCATTCAACATTAGCTACTCGCTGGTCCTCTGGGATGCCTCCAGTGGCTGGGGAGGATACAAAGATCTCAATCAAGGCCCCAGCAATCTCTTCTCTCACATCTGTCGGTAACCTGGGGTAAGTACCACAGGCCCTAGGGACCTATCCACCTGAATGCTTTTCAAGAGATCCATTACCATTTCTTTCTTGATCTCAAAATGCCCTAACATATTAGCTTGCTCCACACAAAATCTCACTATCCCCCATATCCTTCTCCTGGGTGAATACCAATACAAAGTACTCATTTAGAATCTTACCCACATCCTCTGCCTTCAAGCAAAGGTTCCGTCCTTTATCTTTGAGTGGCTCCACCTTCTCCCTGGCTGTCCGCTTATATTTAATGTATGTTGGGATTTTCTTTAACCCAACTTGCCAAGGTCATTTCATGGGCCCTTCTTGTTCTTCTAATTCTCTGCTTGCGTACTTTCCTTATATTCCTTACCGGCCCTGTCAGCTTTTAGCTTCCTAAACCTTACATATGCTGCTTTTCTCCTTTTGACTAAATTCACAATCTCCCTCATTATCCAAGGGTCCCTTACCTTGCCAGCCTTGTCCTTCCTCCTTACTGGAACATGATGGTCCTGAACTCTCACTCGGTCATTAAACGATTCTCACATGTCAAAATGGACTTGCCTGATAACAGCTCCTCCCAATTAATACTCTGTAGTTTCTTCCTAATACTGACATAATTTGCACCCCCCTCCCAGTTCAGTACCTTTCCGCAAGGTCCTGACTTATCCTTGTTCATAGCTATCTTAAGACTTGAGTTGTGATCACTGTTTCCAAAATGCTGTCCTACTGAAAGGCCAGGCTTTTTAGCACATACAGGGTCCAGTATGGACCCTCCTGTAGTTGGACCATCTACATACTGTTTCAAGAAACCTTCTTGGATGGCAACTAACAAATTCTGCCCCATCTAAGCCTGGCCTTTCAGTAGGACAGCATTTTGGAAACAGTGCTCACAACTCAAGTCTTAAGATAGCTATGAACAAGGATAAGTCAGGACCTTGCGGAAAGGTACTGAACTGGGGGGGGGGGGGGGGTGCAAATTATGTCAGTATTAGGAAGAAACTACAGAGTATTAATTGGGAGGAGCTGTTATCTTGCTGTATGGGAGTCCCAGTCAATAATGTGAAAGTTAAAGTCACCCATTGTGACAACTCTTTATTGCATCTTTCCATAATCTGCATACATATTTGCTCCTCAATCTTTTGATGGCTGTTAGGGGGCCTATAGTATAATCCAATCAGAGTGACTGAACCCATCTTATTTTTGAGCTCTACCCATATTGCCTCAGTGGATGAGCCCTCCAGTATTTCCTCTCAGAGTGCAGATGTAATATTCTCCCTGATTAGTTATGCAACTCCTCCACTTCTTTTACCTTATTCTATATCTTGTCTAAAACAACAAAACTCTGGAACGTTGAACGGCCAGTCCTGTCCCTCTCTCAACCAAGTCTCTGCAATGGCCACGACACAAATATGAGCTGTCCTCACCCATCCTGATCTCAGTGTTCTATTCTGTGATTGATCTTAACCCTCCTGAAATAGCTAAAGAAGTCACTTGGGCGAGATAGCAGTGGACTGTAATTGCTGGCCTTGCCAGCAGCACCACATTTTACATTTATTTTAAAACCCAGGACAATTTACGACATTCAAATCAATTTGCCAAATAGACAATTAGTATGAAGCCCTCAGACCTCTGGGTAATTTAACATGATGGCTGTGTGGACACTGAATCATTGCGCAAACTCAAGCTAAGCTCAGTGGCCATCCTGCCTTTGGACACATTATGCTGTCAGTCTCCTGCTGTTGTCAGTCTGGCCAGATGACCTCCATCAAGAATGTTAGGTCATTATTCCCATCCAGTGACATGGCTGTTAAGGACATGGCAGAACCCATGCTAAATCATTCTGTTTTACGATATGTTGAAGAGCTAGGGATGAACTATGTTTGTAACTTTTAAATCATTCAAATGTTCAGTGAGTGCCAGAGGAGAGTGGATATCAGTGGTTACTCAATAATTGAACAAACATTTTCAATTAAAAACTATTGGACAAATGTTCACATGGCTTACAATTGTTCTGAGATTTAAATTTGGCTGTCTGGTTGAAAAAATCAGAAAATGTTAGGAGAAAATAAAAGCCAGAAGGCCCATCAACATGTCATATAAACATTAGATGATACTACACAGAAAGAGGTCACTTGGCCCTTCAAATCCGTGTTTGGTCATCAGAAGAGCAATCCAGTTGCCTGCTGTTTGCCCATGTCCTTGCAATTGCTTCCCCTTTTAAATATTTATCCCAATCCTCTTTGAACCCAACATTTGAAGCTTTCTCAGAGAGCATGTTTCAAATTCTAACATAGTGCTTTCCAAACTTGCTCCCACTCCAATCACATTTTGCAACTTGGATGGTGTTTTAGCCCCCTCAGTGAGAAATGGAAGATGGAGGCGGGGTCAATGTATGCAGGGCTCCTATAAAGACGGTGCCCAGCTGTTGGAACTTGATTGGAACTCCATGATGTCCATTGCTTCCTTAGAGCATGTGACCCCAAAAGTTCTTGAAAATTTCACTGGTACTTGAAAGACTGGTCAATTTGGAAAAACGCAAAATTAGATTATCTTTGAGCCGTTTTCTTTTTCAAGTGAAATATTAAGTTGGAGTTCAAACTTGGAGTATGGTAATGTTGCGAAACATCTAAGATTATCAGGTAAATTAAATTTTCTTGTTCTGGCAATGTCCAAACTTGGAGTTTCAAAGTCTGCAGCTTGCAGGAAGACAGACTGACCAAGCAAGGCAAAGAGTTCTGTCATTTGGAGTGTCCTGGGAACAAATTCAATTTAGTGAGAATGCAGATGAAGAACACAGAGTACTGCTATTATGGCAAAGTGGAAATAAAAGAGCAGTGTACAGGGGAGAAATGATTGTAGTCTTGGCATGAAAAAAAGACCTTCGTTATATTGCATCTTTCACTAACTCAGAATGTTCCTGTGCTATAAAACCAATCAAGTGCTATTCTTTTAAAAAAAACAATTGACAATGGAAAAAGAGAGATGGCACAAATTGAAGTTGAAAGGCAAAGGAATTCATTGAATGGTTTCTTGTACCGTATCTGAAAGAGATATTGGATAAGTTTCCTTGAGATTGGATATTAATATTTAGTCTTGGATCGATATGGGCTTTACAGGGCTAACAGTTGTTGGGGAGATAAGAACTGGGATAAATGAAGACAGCTATAGGAGATTGTAAGTAAAAATCAAGATGGAGTTAGACAAATTCCATTGGACCTCCCAGTAGAGAAATACAGAATTCACTGAATGCTTTGATCTGATCAGTTGCAATATTGCCTCTGGCTTCAATGTTGAGTGAGGGAGGGCTAAGGCCTTTCGGGTATCTGCTGATTGCTATCCATTCAGCTCTGCTGGGATGCATGCCTATTGAGGAGAGGATGGAAATGATCTTTTTTTTAATCTAGGTTTTCGCGCACAGGCTAGCAGTTATGTCAGGGCGAAGGGGCAATGGAAGATTGGCAGCAACTCAAGGAAGTGGATTGCAGCAAGAGTTGTCACTATTAGGAGGAGTTAAGTGTGTGCACATTTGAAAATTGAGCCAGTTGCTGTGAGAGACTGTTATCCCTGCTCCTTGCAAGTAAATTCAGAATATGTTTTCTCTGAACTTCTTTTCTGTGGTACATTAGATATTCCTGCTTTCAACCTTAAATGGTTAACTAATGAAAGCAAGCTGTGATTCTCCCTGAAAGTGTGAGCATGGAGCAACGTGTGCTGTTACTAATATGGTCAGTGCTGCGTCCAACCATATACTTATTTGGTAATAAAAGGCTGTGTTGCCTAATGTTGGGGATCTAAGCAGTCATGCAAATCATGATGTTTACTCAACACATTGTGCAATCAAGAATTTACCTTCTTTTCTGACCTTGCACTGTGATCCAAAAGTATGAGTGCTCATTTCTTAGTTCAATGTGTCCTCCCATTGCTTTGAACGATGGTAATTGAGGGTCACTCATGGAAATATAGAGCCTCTAGGAGTGAGTGACTTTCTCCTCTCAAACTCAGCCTTCTCTTTAGAAGAGAAAGTTGCAGTCAAGCCTTTTTGACCCTTTTGTGGGTGATTTTTGAAGTCAGGAGATTGTGCTATTGGTGACTTGTGTAACATCTCAGAATATGAAGGGTTACAGCTTGGAATTCTCTGGGCATTGGAGAAGGATTGTAGAAAGTGTACTTTAGTAGCATAAAAATTAAAATTGATTTTAATTAAACATCACTTAAAAATTGATTTAGACCCAGCTTCGACAGACAGCCCAAAGAACCAGTATAGACAAGTAGAAGAGAGAGATCTGCGAGGAGCTGCTTATCCAATCACAGGCCGTTTCTGTCCCACATTTGCTGTTGATCATTCAATATGAACCTATCAGCAGCAAGTTGAGAGAGAAACACTCTGATTGGAAAAAGTGAATGGCTTAGTTCAGCCTGAGTCCTGACACCAGAGGAGCAGTGAGTTATCTATGGGGGAAGGGGAGAGGCCACATTCTTTCTGGGAAGGTGTTGGGGAGAGACTCTATGCTGCTGGGTGAGTGAATAAGGGGAAGACAAGACTCTCGCCCTCCCAGGCACGTACTGGCACCGAAAGGAGTGCAGTCAAGATGATAGTGTGGAGTTCCCAGGAGTTGTGAGTGAGAAATGATAGTGTGAGGGAGTGTTTCTGAACTCTCAAAACTCAAGAGTGAGCTGAACATAGGCATTCTGCCACTCTCCACAAACCCATTCACACACCTGGCTTGAAATCCCAATCTGAAAAGCAACCTGTTTCCATTCCGTATTCTTGAACTCGGCCAAAGCTGAGTGCAGAGGTGGATGCAAAGAACAGTTACAGGTGACATTATAAACTTTTGCACTTGAGGACATGTGAAAATCAAATCAAATTAATTAATAACATTTACTGCTTAGTTTGGCCATGGTTGTTTTTCATCTGCCATGGATGTGGGCACAGTGGCTCAGTGGTTAGCACTGCTGCCTCACAGCATAAGGAATCTAGGTTCAATTCCAGCTTCAGGCGACTGTCTATGTGGAATTTGCACATTCTCCCTGTGTCTGCACAGGTTTCCTCCCACAGTCCAAAAATGTGCAGGTTTGGAGGATTGGCCATGGGAAGTGCAATGTTCCAGGGTTGGGGTGGGGGGGCATGGGTCTAGATGTGATGCTGTTCAGAAGGTTGATGTGGGTTGAATGGTCTGTTTCCACACTGTAGGGATTCTATGATTTTGCGATCAGAACTTGGGGCCTCAAATGCCTCACTATAGCTCTGCCTCTTAATTGAAAAGCTGCTTGGCCCGTTTTTAAATTGTCATCTTTATTACACTTTTTAACAAATTATCAACTTATCTGCTTTGATTTTTTTGTTCATTCTTCTTACCTGAATTTTTATTGTGAAATTCATGTTTAATAGCATACCAAATCTTACTCTTCCAAACACTTTGTAGATCTTGAGTAAGAATAAAATTGTGTGTGGCCCCTGGTGCGAAAAGGTTGGGCGATGATGAATTACACATTCTTGAAGCACTATGTTGGACTTTCTAAAGCTGAATAGCTACTTCTCCTTTATCCCAGTTTTTGGCCTCTCCTTTTTGATGTGTGTAACCTGCATATTATATATAAGCGAATGTGCAGCTATATTTATGTATGAAAATATTTTAAAAATGAACTCTGGGAAATGGCTTTGTGCACTTGGTCATGTATTTCTTTGTAACCTGAGCAGTGCACCATCCAGGTGGCTGAATGAATTTTGGGATTATGTCCCCCCAAGGGACACTGTCAACTGAGAAGCATCTTACCCCAGAGGGATAGAGGAACTCAGCTGCAAAGTGTTCAGGCTGCATTATAAACGATTGAGACTCTGTGGTTATTGTCACTAAATGCCCTGGGGGAGGCCTCCTGGACACAGCAGTCCATGACCCAGGGAATTGCATGAAGCCAGTTTTTCCTGAAGGGCTGACACAAGGGATATTCACAGGGAATGTGAATATTGACCTGAACTGAAACCACCAATCAGGGAAGCTTTCACATCTGAAGACTCAATGTTTGACCTGACTTTGGACAGCTAAAAGCAAGAAAGAGAGTTTGCAATTCATTTTTATACAGAGACTGATTTGGACGTGAAATGACCAGCTGGTCAAGGCAGAACCCAGAATAGTTTTGATCAAGGAATTTGAATTTAAAATAGAAAACTAGACATGTCTGGGGCAGTGACAAGGGATGCTCATTTGGAGAATTGGCTCAAGCACGACAGGCTGAGTCATGTCTTTTATATATGCAGCACCGCTTTCAATAACCCTCATGTCTAAAATGTCTCACTGTGCACAATCCCATGTTTTACTCTCTACCTTCCTCTGCAATAACACCAGCACAAGAAAACTTTTCCTTTTACATTTAACTTTGTGGAGATTTTCTGATTTCATGGACAATTTCAATTTCATATTGAGACTATTTGCCAGGTAACTCTCCTATGCCAGGGTCTTCATTAACCAGGGCATCACTGTGAAGCCAATTTGTATTGTTGCCAGCCATTTAAACTATTACTTCCAATATGTGTGACTCATTCGATATTGACTTTGTTGGGAGCCCTGCCGAAATGTACAGCCCTTAACACAGGGAACTGAGGCCAATTGTAGGGTCTTCTCTTTTGTATCCAGTGAGAGCAGACAATGGAACATGGACAAGTATAATTCAGCCCTACCCCCCCGCCCCCCCACCACATTGCTGTCTGACCCTCCCAATCTGTCTAACCATCGACATCCCTGGGAGAATTCAGCAATTCTGGTCTTTTCACATCCTCAATTTTTTTCACCTCCATTACTGGCTGTGCCAAGGCCTGAATCTCTGACACCATCTTAATAGCTCCTTTATAGGATACAGCATCAAGGTTTATTTGATAACACTACTGTGTAATCTAAATATGCGCTACAGAAATGCAATTTGGTATTCTATGAAGATGCTTCCTTTCAGGGGGTAAGTCTCATTCTTAATAAGAAGTGGAAGGCAAAGATTTGTTTTAAACACATCTCATTCCGTGATTGACAAACATTGGCCCCTGATATTGATAAAAGTATCCATAGTACAGCAAAGGAGAACTTTAGTTTGTAAACTGCTATGCAAGATTGAATTATACTGTCTAACATGGCTTACAAATGACTGATGACGATCTCTCTCTTGTCAGCTTTTTTTTAAACAAAATACCATCAGTCTCAAGTTATGCTGATCAGTGCACAGCTTCAGGACTGCAAGACCAAAATAGTTTCTTTTCCTCCACTTTATTCCATTCATCTTGTGAAGAGTGGTTAACTTCCAGTAGGCTCAGATGCCAGGGCTTTGCTGTGTCTCAAGCTGTCAAAACATCTGGGCATATGAATCCAGGCAGTGGATCTCGGTGGAGAAATTGACTGTGAATGGCATCCAGGCCTTCCCACATCATAGAATTCATGGAAGCAGGCCACTCGGCCCACACAGCATCCCACCCAGACTCACGCCATCCCCGTAACCCTGCATTTCCCATGGCTAATCCACCTGAACACTATGGGGCAATTTGGCATGGCCAATTCACCTTGCTTCTACATCCTTGAACTGTGGGGGGAAATAATTGGAGCACCCAGAGGAAACCCATGCAGATACAGGGAGAACATGCAGACTCCACACAGACACTCACTCAAGGCTGGAATCGAACCCGGGTCCCTGGCTATATGAGGCAGTAGTGCTAACCACAGTGCCACCATGCCACCCACTAGATGTCTGGTGTCTTAGAACCATGACTGAGATGGGAAACCTTCACACAGATCGAGAGGCTTCAGAGACTTGCTGGTTGTGTGGTTCTGTCCTGTGTGATTTGCTGTTGTTAGCTTTTTAACTTTCCAAAAGATCAGACGTGAGATGTACCACCGATTTGTTTGTGTTTGTGTATTACAGGAATTCGAGTTGTATTAATTCCATTCTTGATGCAGTTTGTTTGCGTGCACATATGTCCTCCAGCTGCAGCTTCATTGTGATGGCTTCAAAGTGCCAGGAGAGGGCAGACATAGCCTGCAGGCAGAAGTGTTTTTTTTGTGTCAATTAAATTTGACCCAAATAAGCAGAAAGGGAGCAGTCTTTCCAGTTTTTTCTCTGTTTAAAAATCAAACATTTTTAACTTGTTAGAGAAAAATCTGTCAACTAGATCTAGGCTTCTGATTAAAAACAACTTTAATCTCCATCAGAATGTGAGTAATGTGTTCACAAGTTTCTCATGAAGCCACAGCTCCCCCCACTACCTAGACTTGCAGGGAAGCTTGTCAAGTGAGCAATCGCGATGAGGTTTGAACCTTATCTGTATTCCCCGGTTCTGAGAGTATACTGATGGCAGGGTAGGAAAAAGAGCATCCCAGGTTAGGAAGTGTTGATCGTTAACATTAACCAGCAACCAGCAACTGTAATTGTGTAGATGAGGGGGTGGATGTCAGGTATGACTGGGATGTTCTTTGTTGGTAGGATTCTGAACAGAAACTTTGTTCCGTCAGAGATAAAGGTCATAACATGAGGAGGGAGTGGGAGGGGAAGAAGGATCAATCGGAACTCTGTAAAGACCATGTCAGTCGGCTAGTTCTGAACTAACGATGCAAGATTTTGTTCAGTGTTTATGACCAACGTCTCTGGACACACTTTAGGTATTTATCTGCATGTGTAAATGAGATTCCACACTTGCCTAACAAAATGTCTTAGTGGCAGCAGGGAGTGATAGGCTGCACGCATGGTCACTGCTGCAGTTTACAGCTTTCTAAAACTCATGGCAGGTTCAAACTCTTCAAGAGAAGCAGAAGTTGGAGGTTCTCTCGTTCGTACTGTACCCTGCTGTTGGATTTTAGGGTTGAAGTGCCACTGGTAAGGAAACAGGAGGCAGGAAACATGTTTCCGCTGATGGGTGAGTGCTGAACCAGAGGACACAGCTTAAAAATACGGGGTAGACCATTTAGGACAAAGATGAGGAGAAAGTTCTTCACCCAGAGAGTGGTGGCTGTGTGGAATGCTCTGCCCCAGAGGGCAGTGGAGGCCCAGTCTCTGGATTCATTTAAGAAAGAGTTGGATAGAGCTCTGAAGGATAGTGGAACCAAGGGTTATGGAGATAAGGCAGGAACAGGATACTGATTAAGGATGATCAGCCATGATCATATTGAATGGTGGTGCAGGCTCGAAGGGCAGAATGGCCTACTCCTGCACCTGTTGTCTATTTAAAAGCCAGGGAACTATAGACCGGTGAGTTTAACATCATTGGTGGGCAAGTTGTTGGAGGGAATCCTGAGAGGACAGGATTTACATGTATTTGGAAAAGCAAGAACTGATTAAGGATAGTCAACATGGCTTAGTACATTGGAAATCATGTTTCACTAACTTGATTGAGTTTTTTTTGCAGAAGTAATGAAGAGGATTGATGAGGGCATAGCGGTGGACATGATCTGTATGGACCTCAGTGAAATCTTCAACTCAGTTCCTGATGGTAGATTGGTTAGTAAAGTTAGATCATGTGGAATACAAGGAGAACTATCTATTTGGATACAGAACTGGCACGAAGGTAGAAGACAGAGGGTGGTGGTGGAGGGTTGATTTTCAGACTGGAGGCCTGTGACCAATAGTGTGCCACAAGTCTGTGGTGGATCCGCTGTTTTTCGTCGCTTGTATAAATAATTTGGATGTGAACATAGGAGGTATGGAAAGCAAGTTTGGAGATTACACCAAAATTGGAGATGTATGGACAGCGAAGAAGGTTACCTCAGAGTACGGGGAGATCTTGATCAGTTGGGCCAATGGGCTGAGGAGTGGCAGATGGAGTTCAATTTAGATAAATGTGACGTGCTGCATTTTGAAAAGGCAGGATTTACCCATTTAATGGTAAGGTCCTGGGGAGCGTTACTGAACAAAGAGACATTGGCATGCAGGTTCATAGTTCCTTGAAAGTGGAGTCACAGTGAAGAAGGCATTTGGAATGCTTGTCTTTATTGGTCTGTACATTGAGTATATGAGTTGGGAGGTGACATTGTGGCTGTTCAGGGCATTGGTTAGGTCACTATTGGAATACTGCATGTATTTTCTGGTCTCCCTGCTATAGGAAGGATGTTGTGAAACTTGAAAGGTTCAGGAAAGATTGACAAGCATGTTGCCGGGATTGAAAGGTTTGAGCTATAAGGTGAGGTTGAATAGGTTGGAACTATTTTCCCTGGAGCGTCAGAGGCTGAGGGGTGAGCTTATAGAGGTTTATAAAACCATGAAGGGTATGGATAGGGTAAATAGGCAAAAAGACAAGGTCTTTTCCCTGGGATGGGTGAGTTTAAAACTAGAGGGCATAGGTTTAAGATGAGAGGGGAAAGATTTAAAAGGGATCTAGGGGCAGCTTTTTCATGTAGAGGGGTGGTACATGTGTAGGATGAGCTGCAAGAGAAAATGGTAGACGCTGGTACAATTACAACATTTAAAAGGCATCTGGATGGGTATATGAATAGGAAGGGTTTAGAGGAATATGGGCCAAATACTGGCAAATGGAACTAGATTTATTGAGGCTATCTGGTCGGCATCGATGAGTTGGATTGAAGGGTATGTTTCCATGCTGTACATCTCTATGACTCTATAGCTGTCCTCAGGTCTTAATGGAAGTTGCTGTAGTCTTGCAGAGGTCAGGCTGTTGAATGGTCAGTTTGGCCTATCTTGCAGTGACAGTGGGTTGTGACAAAAAGTTCTGCAAAACAAAAATATCGAATGACCAGGAGCAACAATCGTAATTTACAGTAAGAAATCAATAACCTAGATTATGTTTATCCAAGAGAATGCATGAATATGAAGCAGTTATTCTGGTTCCATTGTCTTCTGACCCACAGAAAACTGCAAGAGCTGCTCATCTCACTTCCTCATGTCTTGGCCATTTGTAATTCCCAATGAGCTGAGGCATGATCCGCCCCAGCTTCTCATTGTAAAAGCCTTTTTGGGATCTACTTAAGCATCTGGAAATAGATTGCATTTACATCCTGAAATTAAATGAAGGCTCCATATCGAATGTCTGACTCCTAATTGGACTGGTGTTTGCCCCTGACCTTTTTTAGATTAGATTACATTAGATTAGATTACATTACAGTGTGGAAACAGGCCCTTCGGCCCAACAAGTCCACACCGACCCGCCGAAGCGAAACCCACCCATACCCCTACATTTACCCCTTACCTAACACTACGGGCAATTTAGCATGGCCAATTCACCTGACCCTGCACATCTTTGGACTGTGGGAGGAAACCGGAGCGCCCGGAGGAAACCCACGCAGACACGGGGAGAACGTGCAAACTCCACACAGTCAGTCGCCTGAGGCAGGAATTGAACCCAGGTCTCAGGCGCTGTGAGGCAGCAGTGCTAACCACTGGGCCACCGTGCCGACCTCTCGCTGACCATTTGACACTTGACCATTTTCATGTGGCCACTCTTATATAGAGGAACCTCGATTTCCCAAACGACACTAGTTTTTGTTCGGCTAATCGAATAACACAGTTTTTCGGAACTTTGCGATCTTGTTCAGATAATCCAAAATTTGGATAATTGAAGTTCCTCTGTATAGGTCTTGCATTTGTCAGTGGGAGCTCCTTTGGTATTGAGTGCCGCATCATGCAAAAAGAAAGTATGCGCAATTTATTGTCGACTTGATGATGAAACAGAATAATTTGCTTGCAATAATGTGAACATGGCATCACTGGCATCCTCATTAACTAATAAATACGGTGGGTAAGGAATAGTTTAAAGCCATGCTTATTTAAAAAGAATGCACAGCAGAAACCCAAACTCTCTCATGTTCCTAATCTTTAGCAGAGGAAAACCTCAGCACCATTGCCTCTGTTGTGCAGGCTGATCTCCGCATTGGCCCTCCAGCAACAGTCTCCTGCTCACTCATGTGAGTGCCACAGCTCGACTGCTGAAATGCTTTTTAATGCGTCGTGGGCTTGGCTGGCCAGTTTTGACTCCATGGCCCTGAGCCAGGTTTCTGCTCGTGCACAACATCTTTCAGCAGAAAATTTGTCCCTGTCACTCAGCTGTCAACTGGCTCACTGTAAGATTAATGAGGCCCTTCTCAGCAAAGTGACGCTGAAAGCCTCCTTTACAGGCGGTGTCAGTCATTATTTTACCAGCGTGTTTCCCTTGCCCAATGCAATGTTGACTCTTTGCCTTGTACCTATTGGCATAATTACATTTGCCTGTGGGACTCAAGACTGACTGGATCCATTGTACATTTAGTCACAGGCCTCCAGGGGTTGTTGCATTTGGTTAGGAGGAAGAGGAGGAGGTGATCAGAGGGGAAGAAATAGTAAAAGTGCACATTGAAAATTACAAATTAATTTGTTTTCGCTGGGTGGAGGTCCTGGGTTTGTTTCCATAGTGACAACTGCAAGATCAAGCATGGAAATCACCTCAGCAGCACGCCATTGGAATTAACATCAATAATCCTGGTCATGACTGAAATTCATAAAAGTTAATAAAGCGATTCGCATTTTCAACTTGAGAGACTTCAAAGTGCTTTTTTCTTTAAAAACTATAAGTTTGAGTCGCAGGGACAGGGAGGTTCCTGGGTGCACGACTTCAAAGGAAGCAGAGGAGACTTCATTTACGCTTCAGTACTCTTGCTCCTTTTTGTTGTTTGGCTGTCTTGTGGAATGTAGACATCGGGTCAGGAATCCCTCTGAACTCTGGCCCTCAAAATTGTTGAATTCTGGCATCATCTTCACAAAAAGCCTTTTGTCTTGTTCTTGAACTCTGGATATTCTGTGATGAACCGGAGATCTTATAGACCCAAGTTTGAAGATAAACCAGTCATCTGTCTACCTCAGTCCCCACACCCCCATAAAACTTAGCACAACCTTTGGTCCCTCTGGCTTCCTGCTTGCCCACTGGTCCCTGACCTATGTCTTTTGTGAGCTGATAGTAATTCTCCAGCCTTCACGTTCCATCACCACCCATCCTTGTTTAATAATTGGCTTTGGAAGTTGAACAATGGTAGCACTTAACCCACAGGAGGAGGTCATCATTTGGTTCAGTGCATAAAACTCTTGCTTCATGTCAGAAGACTACAGGTTCAAGTCCACTCTGGGGATTTGATGACACAGTTTGGGGGAGGCTTCCTCTGCAGTGTTGCAGGGATGTTGCACTGTCTGACAGATCATCTTTCAGATGAAAGTTTTATGCTGCATTTCCCCCTTGAGTAAGCAGATATAATCTCATAGAACTGTTTGAAAGCAATTGGGATCATTCTCTGGCATTCTGGCCAAAGTTATCTGTCAAATCAAAGCCTTAGATTTATGTATTTACTGAATTGCTGCTTTCATTCTGATCTCGCTAATCATAACCAGGGAATCACTTGCAATGGCTTCTCTTCCTAATTCCGCACTATCACATCTGCTGTCTCCCAAGGATCTATCCCTGCTGTCACCCCGTTCTGTTTTTCACCTACATGCTACCTCTAGGCTGCACTGCATTTGTAAAAACCCTGATGACACCTGACCCTTCCTCAACTCCCAGTCTCTTTCTGTTGCGAAATTATCAGACTCTTTACCTTTCAATGAGCAATCAATAGAAATTTCCATCCATTGGTTATTGGGAAGAGTGAAGCCATAACTTTTGGTCCCTGCCACAAACTCCATTCCCCATTTCCCAACTCCTTCTGTCTCCATGATCACAATCTGGGATCAGGTCGGTCTGTTCACATCTTATCATAGAATTCCTTCAGTGCAGAAAGAGAAAATTTGACCCATCAAGTCTGCTCCAACTCTTTGAAGAGTATCCCAATGCCCCCCACTTCCTATACAAATCTCTTTAAAGTTTCTAAGAGATTCCCCTTCATTCTTCTAAATGCCTGTGAATGTAGCCTAATTGATCCAGTCTTTCTTCGTACATCAGCCCTGCCATCCAATGAATCAAGCTGGTCAGCCTTCATTGCACCCCATCTGTAGAAGAAAATCTCTCCTCAGATAAGGAGACCAACATCTGCACACTATACTCCGAATGTGTTCACATCGAGGCACTACAATTTCAGTCATCAAAAAGTGTGGCACTAGAAAAGCACAGCAGGTTAGTCAGCATCTGAGGAGCAGGAGAGTCAATGTTTCGGCATATGCCCTTAGTTATGAATGTTGAAGGGCACATGCCCGAAAAGTTGACACTCCTGCTCCTCGGATGCTGCCTGACCTGCTGTGCTTTTCCAGCACCACATTTTTCAACTCTGACCTCCAGCATCTGAAGTCCTCATTTTCTCCTGCACAATTCCAGGAAGACATCCCCAATCCTGTACTTGAACCAGCTCGCTATGAAGGCCAACATACACATTTGCTTCACCGCCTGTTGTATCTGCATGATTGTGTTCAGCAACTGGTGTACCTGGACACCTCTGTTATACCTCTGCCTTTCCCAATCTATCACAGTCATAGAGTCACACAGCATAGAAACTGACCTTTTGGCCCAACCAGTCAATGCCAAACATAATCCCAACCTAAATTAGTCCCATCTGCCTGGTCCTGCTCCATATCCCTCCAAACCTTTCCTATTCACCTACTTATCCAAATGTCTTTTAAATGTTGTAATTGTGCCCACATCCACCACTTCCTCAGGAAGTTCATTCCCCATGCGAGCACCCTCATGTGTAAAAAATAATTGCCTCTCATGTGTTGTTTTAAATCTCTCCTCTCGCCTTAAAAATGTGCTCCCCCAGTCTTGACACCCCCCACCCTAGGAAAAAAAACATACCATTCGCCCTAGGTATACCTCACATGATTTTATAAACTTCTGTAGGTCGCCTGTCAAACCTCCTACGCTCTAGTGAATAATGTCTCAGCCTTTGCAGCCTCTGTTTATAACTCAAATCTTCCATAGTAACAGTCTGCCTCCCTACTTTTGCTAACAAAATGAATAACCTCACATTTATCCACATTATACTTCATCTGCCATGTATTTGATCACTCACTCAACTTTCCAAATCAGACTGAAGCATTTCTGTGTCCTCCTCACAGCTCACCCTCCCATCCAGTTGTCAATGCTGGGTTGGGAGCTTGGTACCTGCTGATTGCTGCTGTGTTTCTTAGTAAAGCAGTGACAATCCT
The DNA here is from genome assembly GCF_004010195.1 of Chiloscyllium plagiosum. Lineage (NCBI taxonomy): Eukaryota > Metazoa > Chordata > Chondrichthyes > Orectolobiformes > Hemiscylliidae > Chiloscyllium > Chiloscyllium plagiosum. Next base: position 9,053,902 of record NC_057728.1, read on the forward strand.
TCAAAGCACTTAGTTGATTGTAAAGCACATTGAGATTTCCTGTTGTTATGAAAGATGCTGTATGAATGCTCAAGTTTATTTTCTTTCTCTTTGTTATTGAACGTGTATGCTGTGAAATATGCAATAACTCATTAATGCCAGGCCTTCCCCTGCTTCTGAAACAGTCAGCCCTCCCTGAATGACATTTTATGATCATTGTTTCGTCATCATCTTGAAATGAACGAGAAAAGGATAACTGAATTTTGCAACATTTGGTTTTAAATATTTAAAGAAAGACTCAGGAAAGATTCTACCCTTGATGTCTGGTCTGCAGTGACAGGGTTTGTTTGTCGGCCTGAGCAGACCAAAATCTAAGATTCTCATCACCCAGAAAGATTTCTTCCCTTCTCTAGCTGCACACAGCTGCAGACATGGAACATCCTTGGGGGGGGGGAAAGAAAAACTTGACCACAGCTTGTCCCAGACAGTTCAGAGATGCCAGAATGTGATAACATTCATGAATTTGTGCAAGTTTGGTTGGAGGACATGCTACATTGGTGAGTGAAATGTGTTACTAGACTGGACATGTCTGACAGACAAATCTGACAAAGCCAAGTTCTGATACTAGGTCAAACTTCTTTGGGGTCATATTTAGATAATATGTAAGGAAATCTACGTTTTCCTGGTCTATTTGTCGAAGGAAGTGTATATTTTTAGCTATTGTGCAAACTTGTGATTCATTGTCAGGATATGATGTCACTGTATTGTGAATATCTTGTTCATGTTACTGTTAGAAGTAATGTTTAGTTCTGTTGTGCAGGTAAGGTACCTTTTTAGTTATTGCCAGAACAACTAAAGAAACTGCAGTTCATAAAGTTACCCATTTGATTGCCTATTCGAGTCAGCTGTAAAACAGCAAAGTGGGCTTATGGAGTTAGAGAAATTGTAACTGATGGATAATTCACTTAAAAGCCAAGCCAAGTGTAGGCTATGCCATAGTGGAGATTGGTGGGAAGCCCTTTGTTTGCTGTGAGAGATTTTAAGTTGCAGTTTGGACCATGTGGTTTTCTGTTCAGAGAAATAATAGCCAAAATGAATGACGACTAGACAGACCTGCATTATAAACAGAGTAAAACATTAACTTCATTATTGATTGCATGGAGAGTGGGTGAGGCTTAATCTCAAGTTTGACCAGAAGTTGGAACATTACCACATTTGGAGATTGTTCAAGAACCTGCATACTGTCTCGTTGCAGAAGAAAGCAATCAGCAGACATGTTTTGAAGTGTTAGAAAAGTAACCAGAACAAGAGATCGAGGCATCTCTTGGGAGGGTACTTCTGAGAATAGCAGCGTTGAAGTGAATTCTCCAGAGGGTTGTGGCAACCTTATAGATGACCCTATAGAAGGAAATAACTTGCAGATTAATGAAGAAAATTCTTGGAGGACCTAGGAAATGAACCAGATTGTGTAATCTACATCATTAAAATCCATATTATCAAGTTAATAGTGGCGATTTTCTTTTATTCTTCTTTTAGAAATGACAAGACAAGACAATGTGAGCGGCACGGTGGCACAGTGGTTAGCACTGCTGCCTCACAGCGCCAGAAACCCGGGTTCAATTCCCGCCTCAGGCGACTGACTGTGTGGAGTTTGCACATTCTCCCCGTGTCTGCGTGGGTTTCCTCCGGGTGCTCCGGTTTCCTCCCACAGTCCAAAGATGTGCAGGTCAGGTGAATTGGCCATGCTAAATTGCCCGTAGTGTTAGGTAAGGGGTAACTGTAGGGGTATGGGTGGGTTTCGCTTCGGCGGGGCGGTGTGGACTTGTTGGGCCGAAGGGCCTGTTTCCACACTGTAAGTAATCTAAAAAAAAATAACATTATTCCAGTGGTTAAAATGAGGTATCCGGATTTCTTTTTAAATGGTAATAGTCCTTAACAGAATTGTAACCACTGGTCAGGCTGGCATTTATTGACCATTCCAAGTGTCTTTGAGGTCACCTTAAACAAAATGACCTCTGCCTACTTTAATGCTAGAGAGCACTGCTATTTGGCCCTTGACCCTGAATCATCTTCCTGCTATTTAGGTGGAGACTCCAACTGGCAAGAACTGTAATGTGCTCACATTTGAACAGCAGCCTGCCACTTCTTGGCAGCACAAGACAAATCTGTTCCTCTAACGAATCTGACAAAGTTGTGTGAAGAGATGAATAAAGCACTCTGGAATTTCGAAGCCCAAATATTTAACATGAGCCTAGTCTGTCATCCAATTTCAATTTGAAGAAAGGGACTCCATTTGAAATATTATCTTAAATTTCTCTCTTCTAATCCCAGTTCATCTGCTTTGAAACAACTGGCCCCTGTTGACGTTTTGATCTCTGGAATTTTAACTGGATTGGTGATTGGTCTCGATTTTTTTATTGTCAACATTTATAAACAAATTGTTTTGCGTTTTCTTTACATAGCAGTTGATAAAAAGGTAGTGTGCCTGCTAATCTCCCGATCAGAAAATCTACCCTTTTCTTGTCACCAATACTGGAGACGAAACATTTATCAGCTTTAACTGGTTTTCCTTTGTCCATATGGGGTGACTGATAGCAGCAATGAATCAAATATCCACACTAGATACAAACTTCTGCCAGAAGAAAAAGTTTCACCTTGGGAATTAGTGCCTTGGCACAAATATATATTACATTGGCCGTAAAAAAAAATTGTTGGTTCCACTCTGGTTTTCATGTCCGTAAAGTTTGTCCCATACAACACCAGCAACAACTTGTGTTTACGTAGCAACTTGAACATAAGAAAGCAACCCAAGTATTTCACAAACAAAAACAGATACTCAGCAGTTCTGGCAGCATCTATGGAGAGAGAGAAACAGAGTTAATGTTTCAAGGTTAGGCCACTATTGGAGCACTGTGTTCACTACAGGAAAGACGTTGTTAAACTTGAAAGGGTTCAGAAAAGATTTACAAGGATGTTGCCAGGATTGGAGGGTTTGAGCTATAGCGAGAGGCTGAATAGACTAGGGCTATTTTCCCTAGAGCATCGGAGACTGCGAGGTGACCTTATAGAGGTTTATACAATCAAGAAGTGCATGCAAAGGGTGAATAGCCAAGCTCTTTTTCCAGGGTAGAGAAGTCTAAAACTACAGAGCATAGCTTAATGTGAGAGGGGAAAGGTAAAGAAGGAACCTGAGGGGCAACTTTTTCATGCGGAGGGTGGTGGAATGAGCAACCGCAGGAAGAGGTGGAGGCTGGTACAATTACAATATTCAAAAGCTATCTGGATGTGTATATGAATAGGAGGGGTTCAGACGGATATGGGTCAAATGCTGGCAAATGGGACTAGATTAATTTAGGGTATCTGATGGGCGTGGGTGAATTGGAGTGAAGGACCTGTTTCTGTGCTGTACAAATCTAAGATTCTATGATTGAGTCCAGTGACCCTCCTTCAGATCCACAGTTCACACTTGTTTTATAAAGCAAAACTTTTAAAACCAAGCTGCGTAACGTTGTACTGGGGACAGTGGATGAGCAATTGCCAAAGAGGTAAGCACGGAGAAACATAAGAAAAGAGGAAAGAGATGGAAGGATTTAGGGAGGCAATCCCAGAGCAAGAGAACTGATGGCCCTGTTTTTGTTTGTGAAATACTTGGGTAGCTTTCTTATGTTCAAGTTGCTACGTAAACACAAGTTGTTGCTGGTGTTGTATGGGACAAACTTTACGGACATGAAAACCATAGTGGAACCAACAATTTTTTTTACGGCCAATGTAAAACTAGTATTGGAGGAACACAGATTTTTCAAAGGGCTGAGAGACCACGAGATCACAGAAACAGGGTATGATGAGACCATGAATGAGTTTGAAAACACGTCAGAGACTTTTAAAATAAAGATTTGGCTTGGTCATGAGGTCAACGAGAAGAGGAAATGATGGGTGAACAGAACTCACTGTCAATGGGTAGCAGAGAACTGAAGTAAAAGGAGTTAGAATGTGGCAGGCTAGCCAGTGGCCAGGAGTTCTTTTGAATAGAGGTAATCAAAAAGTGGATGAAGATCTCCACACCCTCTGCTTGGAGGCAGGAGCATAATCCAGACTTGAGGAATATCTCTGCATTTCTTTTAGTGGACCTGAAAGGTTTTCGGAGGGGAATAATAAAGTACAGAGCTGCAGGGAAAGACCAGATTGGACTGGTTTTCCAAAGAGTCAGTTAGACACCGTGACCCTTCAGACTTCCGGATCCAGAAAACCAGCATTTTGGAAGAATAAAATCCCAGAATACAGCTAATAAACTGTATGCAAGAATGCATGAACTCACAGAACTCGACAAACACAATGTTGAAATGGGGTGGGGCACCAGTCATCATCTGACCATGAGTTTGAGAAAGCTTTTGTTCATGTGGAGGATTTAACAGGAAGCTGAGAAGGAATGGGAAAGTGTCAGGTGGAGACTGGATCAGGGAGTAGTATGCATAGTACTTCGGATCTAGCTACAGGCATAGAATGGCAATATCTTTTTAGAAGATGTCACCAGATGGGGAATCCATTCAGAGCACAGCTCTATGTATGTATATATGCATAGTACCAGAACTGAGCCACTGATTATACATATTGCTACATTTATGCAGCTTTCCAATTAACTGCGAGCCCTTGTCTGTGTTTAACACGTTAGTTTGAAGATCTTTCTTGGATGTTGTGCTTCAAGCATGTTGGGACCAATCCCTGCCCTCATGTTGAGGTAAGGATGTTATACAGGATGGAAACCAAGCATGTTCTGTACACATATATCTGGTCCAGCTTTCAGCAAGCAGGTGCAGATGGTAATCTACCCTGCACACATCAAACAGAGAAACTTACACAGTCTTCCCAAACACACAACCAAGCTACTGCATTCTGATTTGGGATTCCAGATCACCTATCTCATTGAGGAAAATCATGGCATGTGTATATGATGGGATTAATTTCATTCCTTCCCCACGTAATGCTGCCCGAATAAAAAAGAGCCACAGCTCCACAAACATGTCTTGCTGGGTGATAATAGCAGGGGAGAAAGAAGGCTGTTGTATCTCACATTGTGACATTTATCCCGATTTGATAGGATTTGAATCCAGAGGACAAACAGGAAGATAGTTAGCCACCAGGATACACGAACACCAGCTAGCCACAAAAAGACATGACCCTCTCTCCCTCATAGCCCTACACACAGATGAAAAGAAACACCATTTCGCCTGGGACTACACATCTATGCTGGGACAGGCTAAGCAAAGACATGCCAGAGAATTCCTAGAGGCCTGGCACTCCAACCACAATGCCATAAACAAGCACATAGATCTAGATACCATCTATCAACCCCTCAGAAAACGAACAGGAAATTACATCACCACAAACCCCAGGAATCCCATCCAGGACAAAGATATAAATAGAAAGCAGGAGACAACAGCTTCACTTCACTTGGAGGTTGCCACTGATGATGTTACCGAGCCAGGTAATGAAACGTCTGGATGTCAAACCTACAGCTCAGCGAGCAAACCTACACCCTAAACCTCAACCTGAGCTACAAACCTTCACAAACCTTGCAAAAAGCTTAGTGTAAACACAATAATCTCTTCCTCAATGTAAGCAAAATGAAGGAGCTAGTCATTGACTTTAGAGTGGAGGGCATGCCCCTATCTGTTTCGATGGTGCGGAGGTGGAGGTGGTCAAGAGCTTCCAGTTCCTAGGAGTAAATATCACTAACAATCTGTCCTGGTCCATCCACGTTTATGCTTCTACTTTCTCAGAAGGCTAAGGAAATTTGGCTGCCCATAATGACCCTTATCAATTTTTTTATTGATGCACTGCAGAAAGCATCCTATCCAGATGTATCACAGTTTGATATGGTAACTGCTCTGCCCAAGACTGCAGGAAATTAGAGTTGTGAATGTAGCCCAGTCCATCATGAAAACCAACCTTCCATTCATTGTCTCCACTCCTGCTGTCGCGGGAAAGCAGCCAACCTCTCAAAGACCCCTCCCAGCCTGATTATACTCTCTTCCACCCTCTTCCATTGGGCAGTAGATACAAAACTTTGAAAACAAATACCAGCATATTTAAGAACAGCTTCTTTCCTGCCTTTATCAGGCCTGTGAACGGACATACCATATATTACGGTTGAATTTTCTCTGCACCTTCCCTGTAGCTGTCACATTATATTCTGCATTCTGTCCTATTATTCTGATGTACGTATGTGTGGTATGATTTGTCTGGTTAGCATGCAGAACAATACTTTCCACTGTATCACAGTACATGTGCCAATATTAAATCAAATTCATAAGATATAGGAGCAGAATTAGGCCATTCGACCCATTGAGTCTGCTTCACCACTTGATTATGGCTGATATGTTAATCACTCCCATTTTCCTGCCTTACCCCCATAACCTTTCACCAATTAAAATTTGTGGAAGCAGGCCATTTGGCCTATCGAGTCCACACTGACCCTCAGAAGGGCACCCCATCCAGCACCATCCCCCAATCCAATCTCTCTAACCCGGCATTTTCCATGGCTAACCCACCTAGTCTACACATCCTTGAGCAATTTAGCATGGCCAGTCCACCAAACCTGCACATCTTTGGACTGTGGGAGGAAATTGGCACACCCGGAGAAAACCCACGCAGACACAGGGAGAATGTGTAAACACCACACAGTCGTCCATGGGTGGAATCAAACCTGCATCCCCGGTGCTGTGCTAACCACTGAGCCAATGTGCCACCCACAGGTGAGAGGAAAGATTTAAAAGGGACTCAAGGGGCAACTGTTTCATGCAGAGGGTGGTGCGTATATGTAATGACCTGCCAGAGGAAATGGTAGAGACAGGTACAAATACAAGATTTGAAAGACTTAAGCCCAGGTACATAAATAGGAAAGGTTTAGAGGCATATATGCCAAATGGAGGCAAATGAGACTAGTTCCGTTTGGGAAACCTGGTCAACATGGGCCAAAAGGGCTGTTTCTGTGCTGTGTGACTCAATAACTAGGTGCTTTGTCTAAACATTAATTTTTGTAACACTTGACATACAAGTCTCAGCTGTAAAGAAGTGACCAACAGCAATATGGGGTTGGATAATAATGTATTCTACGATCAAACAGCTGACAGTCTGGTTGCTTTCACTTCAACATTTAAAAGAAAAGTTCTTAGAGTGCAGACGTTAATTAAAAAGTTGGCATGTATTCCCCTTGCAAAGATAGTTTCTTGTATTCCTGGTAACAGGCTTAACCTTTGGAGGGCAGTTAATAGACAGTTAAGTTGGTGTGTCACATATGAATGAGTCTGGGTATGGGCAGCAAGAATCTTTCCCTGGAGGATTGGCTCATAAAGCAGTGTTTAAAGCATCATTTTTTGGATGGCTTAATAATCAGGTGATACACCCCAGCCATCCATGACTGTTATTGTCTATTGATAACACTATTTAATACACTTGCAAGTACTTTTTCAAACAAAATCTTCCTCTCTTTGCTGAGCAGGATGAGCCCAGCTACTCTCCATCACTGGCCTTTAGTAATTGTAGATCGACCTGACAAACTCTGTGCTATCCTCAGTGCACCTCACTGAGAGTCAGCCAGCCGACATTGCACAGCACACTGCTCCAGACCAGCACCCACCTGCAACAGCTCCCTCTCATTTGTGTACTCACCTCCCTCATGAACCCCTGGAAATGATGGACAGATTCTCCTTTGTGAACCATTAACAGTATAAGGCAGAAACTGCATTTTGACATAAAAATCCAAGACCTGCAGTGTTTTGGTCAGTGCATGATAGATGAGGTGGTAACTGCCTTCTTGATCTTTACTTTTATCTTCAGCCTTTTCCACTCACTCTGTGTCAAGACCTTGGTGAAGCCAAGTTCCCATCGTGGACAGTCTCGTTACTCTGGCTAGCTGTTGTGGTCAAAGCCAACCTTCTTTTCTAAGTAATTCCTGGTTCACAGTCCTGCTTCGAATGACTTGTAGGGTCAGGCACTGGAAACCTGTGTCTAATAACAACACAATTAAGTCAAGAAGATAATTGGTTTTGAAAAGATACAGTCGCGACAATTGACTCCCATCTTGCTGAAGAGCTGAACTATCTAAAATGAGTCTGTTCTCCTATTTCGAGTAAATCAGCTACATTAAAACAACAGTACAAAATCAATGAATCAGTTAAGTGCAAGCAAATGGAGCAAAATCAATCGATCTACAATTAAGTCCGGTGTGCTAGATGCTACCAATAAATTACTGGATTTAATGAATCGTGAATTGCATTAACATCAGGTGCAAGGTCATGTTGGCACTGTCCGTTGTGAGTTGTTGACTTCAGTGAGCAATATTGCCACTTCCACATCCATGTTTGCAAATGAATACTGTGAAATTCCATTCCCTGGTGTGAAAGAAACTTTCAGTCAGCATCATGGTATTCATAGGAAGAATATTGGAAACTGGTAGACCACACCAATGGATCTTTGAGTGGAAGGATCCAATGTATATATGTCTGTCTAGTCACACAGCTAGTTTATTATGACTTCACTTTTAATTAAAAAGCAAGAAAGCACATGAAAGTTAAGCATGACTTTGAATGATCCACCCATTACTGGCAACATGTTATCAGGAAAAGGCTATTTGAAGAAGGCTGAATTCAGTTTGATGCTCCAGTTTTGCCAGCAGATGGCAGAAGCTCCTTGATTCAGGACCTAGCACTTTAAAGTTGCTTCAGCATTGTATTGAGACCACTAGCAAGAGTCAGTAGTAACTTCAAGTAAACCCCTACAGTAACACAGTAAAAACTAATCTAACTTTCCTTCAAAAAAATCCTAATTTAAATACTTGATTTATTTGGTTCCAAACTTAACATTGCTGGTTTATAAAATGAATTATTGCATTTATTAAAGAGAGCAAACCTAACATCATTCAAATTTCACACTTTAGGCTAGAAAAATATTTTGGCAGCTTTTTGTGCTTTGTGTATTGCAAAGGCTATTGCAAGGGAGGGACCACCAGTCTCTCTGCTCTCCCTCAATCTCCTCCAAGTCCTAAACTAAACTGCCTTTAACTGACAATCGGAAAACAGCTTGCTGTTCTTCTTGAAGTGACATCCTGAGAATCCAACTCTAACTAAGTTTTTATCCAACTATAATGCTCGGTGTCTGCCTTTGTTTTGTAATGCTTCTGTGAAATGCCTTGCAACGTTTTATTTTACTATAGGTGCTATATAAACATAACTTTTTGTTGTTAGATGCAGAAGTTTGAGTCATAAGGAGAGGCTGAATACGCTGGCACTTTTTTTCACTGGAGCATAGGAGGTTGAGTGAAGACCTTATAGAGTATTATGAAATCATGAGGGGCATAGATAAGGTGTATAGTCAAGGTGTTTTCCCCAGGGTAGGGGAATTCAACACTAGAGGGCATAGGTTTAAGGTGTGAGGAGAAAGATTTTAAAAAAGACATGAGGGGCAACGTTTTTATACAGAGAGTGGTTTGTATGTGGAATAAACTACAGGAATTGGTGGATACGGGTACAGTTACAACACTTAAAAGACATTTGGATAAGTACATGAATAAGAAATATCTGGAGACATATGAACCAAGCACAGGCAGGTGGGATGAATTCAATTTGAGATTATGGTCGACATGAACTGGTTGGACTGGAGGGTCTGTTTCCCTGCTGTATGACTCTATGGCTAAGCTACATATTCATTAAACGACAATGAACAACTAAAGTTTTGTGTTTGAATTTTGAGCTGGTGCTTTTCCTAAAAATAAGACAGTTAAAGTAAAAGAATATTTGACATTTTCTTGTGAAATCTAGTAGCTCTGTGCATATTTGATTGACTGTTTAGAATGATTACAAAAGCAGAGCAGAATTAGAAGCTCCACTGTGTGCAAGTTCTATAGGAATGTTGTGATTGCATTCAAGAGGGTGTCTGGGTTCGAGTAATTCCGCTATGGGGAGAAACAAGTTAATCTAAGTTTTTTTTTCCTTAGAGCAGAGAAGGCTGAAGGGGGTCTTGACTGAGGTACATGAAGACAAGGTAGATAGGGAGAAACTTTTCTGTAGGTATGTGCAACTTAATTTCCAAAAGGATGGTAAACAAAGGAACCCTCAAGACATTTCAGTGAACACTTGAAATGCCACAACATCCAAAGCAACACGTCAAATGTTGCAAAGTTGTATACAACAACAAAAACCTATGTTTTTATTGCATCTAGAATCATATAGAGTATCACACCTGGTTTCACAGGAGCATTACAAATCAAAGGCAGACAAAGAGCCTTCTAAGTCACTTCGATACAAGCTTGGTCACAGAGATGGGTTGTCAGGATGTTATTTCAAAAAGCTGCTGTCCGAATGTCAGTTAAAGGCAATTCAGAATAGATATATGTTTAATGACTAGAATGAAATGATGGGCCAAAGGGTCTCTTTCCATGCTGTAAAAACTCTGACTCTATGACATGAAATGAGTGATCAGTCATTGTGTTAATTGGATCTGAATCTCACGTTTTGGTTATAAAGGAGACCAGGAGGCTTCTCCTCTTATGTTCCTGCAATTTAGCAAAGTAGGATATCAGAAAGCAATGTGTTTTTTTTTCTTTATTTTGATGCCTCGCTATCACTTGGTCCATTTTGTTTTGTTAATCAGAAGCATCGGTGTCATCTCCAAACAAATGGCTTTCTGTGGAAGTGACACAATTCCTTGTCCCGTAATTGCTGTGCACACCCATGATGTATGACCGCATGTCGAGTTGCATGTTTTAAATGAGAATGGAATATGCAGTTTTCATAATTTATTAACACTGCAGTGGTCAAATGGTCGCCTTATGAATAATACAGAGATTTACATGGGGCAGCATGTTGCTAATAGATGCAGTTGCTCCCCTTGACTGCCAGGAGACTTGTAAAGCAGAATGCATTACTTCTGCTGTGTAATAAATCATAGTAGTTTGTTGGTGTCTCCTGACTACTTTTTTTCTCCTGAGGTCTTGAGTCGGCTGATGCCATAAGATCCTGGATAATGTCCAAAGTACTTCCAGTAATTTGGGATTTCCGGGGTGATGTATGAAGGCAGTCTGCTAGTCAGATAACCAGTGGTAATAATTCTCAGATATCTCGTCACCCTATTTTCATATTTTTAAATGCCTGGGGTTGGTAAACTTAATTCTAATTGCAAGTGCAGCCGTGCTTGTATGTTTCTGTTCAAGAGTTATGAAGCCCCTACAAGCCAGTAATGAGCTGAGTAAAAAGCTCTTTATCTCTCCTGACAGAAACATCCGATCGCTTAGCTTTTAGTATCACTTAAAGGCAGAAAATAATTCTCTCAGCAAAGCAGCTCTCACAAGTGCACACTGCTTGGAGGAAAGATACAAGTTCTTGAATGTCGATCCAGAAATAACCCTCATCTGCTGAAAACTGATTTGCCAGGATCGACAAGTTCTGTTGGCTGTTTATTTTAGGACTGTTCACCTTGAGTTGACGTGGAGACTGTGACTTGTGTGGATGTTTTTGTGTCATCTGTCACCAGGAGATGGCAGTGTCCGCATTTGCTTTCTGTTTCAGTTTCCAGTCTGTTTCGGTTTCCAGTGGTTATGTCTCTGATTAGTTCCAAATTGCTCTAAAGAAGCTGTAAGGACAATATAAGTAGATAATAAACCTCTTTTTATTTGGCCCTCATACAGTCTGTTGTAGATCTTTAACACAGAATCCATTTTTCTCCCTTTGCTATCCCCATTACTGGGTTTGTGATGCACAGCTCACATTTTGGCAATACGTCAGACCTTTCAAACACCTTTAATGACACATTGTCTGGCACTCAACACTTCAGCCTCAAGCTGAATATGTTTTTCTTCATTTTAAGTAAGGAACGGTGTAAAATTCACCAATTTCACCAGCATACAACCTGGGACTGCTTAGTGTTTGATCTGTAGTAGTAGTGCTTTCTTGGCCAGACTTGAGAGCTATTTTTAGAGCGTAGCAATTTTAAGAAGCTCTCCGCTAACCCCACATGACACCAACAACCAATGCCTCCATCCTTTCTCTAAAGTCAGGCAAACAAAAGGGTCCACGCTTCAATCATTAGCTGATGCCTCAAAAAGAATTATACAAATGAAAATACTTTATTTCTTTTCTTGCCTTCGTAAATTGATACAGAGCAGCATGAGGCCTTTTGATCCCTTGTGCCTGCACTGGCTTTGAGATAAAGCTTTATCCAGGTAGTTCAATTCTACCCAAAATATATGTCCCCTTCAAATATGGATCTAATCCCTTTTCAAATATCTGTTTCTCCTAATCTTTTTGGAGTGCGCTCCAGACCTTTGAAATTCTCTCCATAATTTTAAAAACTCCTCATTTCTCCCTTGGGCTTTCTAGCTAATTACCTTATATTTGTGTCCTCTGGGAGTCAGCCCTTCTGTCACTAAAAACTGTTCCTCCTAATTTGCTCTACTAAAACCCTTCATGATTTTCAATACTTGTAGCACATTGTAAGATCTGAGCAGCATATCTCTGCTGCTCCCTGTCTGCTGTGGAGATCTAAGTAAAGTTGGTTAAATGAGAGCTATCTACCTGTGTTGGCTTGGCTTTGTGCAGTCCACAACAGAAAGGTGGTGACAAGTATGGGGTAGAATTTTCTTTTACATTTCATTTGAGAAATTAAAATATTGGAAAGGATTGAAACTCTTTGATTTTGGTTTTGAAAAAGGTCTTGTTTAAAAAATATAAAGAATGTTATTAAGTTATGTTGTTGTTGTTATTATTAGTTATTATTATTTCTTCAGGACAATCTATTCAAATATGACCCAGCATTGCAATACTGATGGTAGAAATAACTATGCTGCTTCACACTGTTATTATATACAGGAATGTGATCCTTTGAGTTCTAGTCTCCCCTATTAGGGAAACATCTTTTCCACATTGACTTGCTCCAGGCCACACTGTAATCTGTAAGTTTAAATGAGATTCCTCTAAAACACGTAGAGTACCGACGCAGAGTTCTCAACCGCTCCTCGTGTGACAGACTCTTCATCCCAAAAATCATTGTGGTAAACCTCCTCTGAACGCCCTTCAAGATCAGCACAGCCTTCCTTAGGGGTCCCAATCTGCTTACTATATTCAAAACTGATCACTTTGACTGGTTCTCTTTGTCTAGCTATCTTGTTAACTCCTCACACTATTCCAACGGATCTGTCAGGCATAACTTTCGCTCAGTGAAGCCATGCTGACTCAGACCTATTTTACCATGCACAGCTCACAATGGCAGAGTTGGAATTTTAGACACTACCATTGTCATGGAAGCCACCAACTATATAAATGCTCCCATTCCCAGTCAAAGTGTTGGGAGGTCGGTCATATAGAGTCGTAGAGATCTACAGCATGGAAACAGACCCAACCTGTCCATGCCGACCAGATATCCCAACCCAATCTAGTCCCACCAGTCCCGAGGCCCATATCCCTCCAAACCCTTCCTATTCATTTACCCATCCAAATGCCTCTTAAATGTTGCAACTGTACCAGCCTCCACCTCTTCCTCTGGCAGCTGATTCCATACACATACCACCCTCTGCGTGAAAAAGTTGCCTCTTAGGTCTCTTTTATTTCTTTCTCCTCTCATCCTAAACCTATGCCGTCTTGTTCTGGACTCCCCCACCCCAGGGAAAAGACTTTGTCTATTTATCCTATTCATGCCCTTCATAATTTTGTGAACCTCTATAAGGTCACCCCTCAGCCTCCGATGCTCCATGGAAAACAGCCCCAGCCTGTTCAGCCTCTCCCTATAGCTCAAATCCTCCAACCCTGGCAACATCCTTGTAAATCTTTTCTGAACCCTTTCAAGTTTCACAACATCTTTCCGATAGGAAGGAGACCAGAATTGTATGCAATATTCCAACAGTGGCCTAACCAATGTCCTGTACAGCTGCAACATGACCTCCCAACTCCTGTACTCAATATTCTGACCAATAAGGGAAAGCATACCAAAAGCTTTCTTCACTATCCTATCTACCTCTGACTCTACTTTCAAGGAGCTAGGAACCTGCACTCATATGTCATGTATGTGTTGGTCTCTGGAAGGAGTTTGTCATTTCTAGTTTTCTGTTGTACTTGTTTCAGTCTTGTGTTCTTACCTCTCATGCTAATGCCGTGAACTTCAGTTAGCCTGGATATGGTTTTGATATTGATGGGAGGAATGCAGTGATAATCAAGATCTATCACACGTTGCATCGTTAGTATAAATATTTGTTTCCATCACTGAAATGTACAATTATTTCACTTGTGTAAGGCTATCCCGAATGAAGTAGACTTGCTCAAGGTTTCTTGAATTAGCGTGGGGGTGGCAACTGCACCAGCCGCATGGCTAATGGCATCCAAGCACTTCCAGAGGCCAAGGGAATTTAGTTCCAAAATAATCCATTTATTGCAAAACAAAACTCTTTTCTAAAAGCAAGTGACAAAACTGGTTAACTTCTGACCTATAATCCAAATTTCAAACAATGTCCTTTAAATTCCAACACATGCATACCCTTACAACGCAAAAGATAGCAAAGACTTAGTGCAGTTAATGTTTTGGAACTGACAAACACTCAGTTATTGTCATTATTGGTCAATGATCTGAAAGAAAAAGATGGAATTTGATGAATTGTCATAGTCTATTGATTTCATGTTGACTCAATTGAATTTGCTGAAAGCCAAAAATAGATGAAAGATTTTCCAAGCAAGCTTTGGATTGGATGGAAATCCAACGTTTTGAAGAGTTTAGAAAGTGGTCATGGTTCAGCTTCTCGGCGTTTACAGATAGTCACAATACTGGGACTTGGAAACATTATCAAGTTTCCAATTACTTCAACCAAGACAGGGAGAGACAGAGAGAGACTTGTAGCTTTATTACAAGCTTTGGAGGCATTCTCCCTTCTAACTTTGTAGGTTTTATAAAACATAAATATCAGAAGTAATTGCTAGATAACTGTTAATATGTAGGTCCCTTTGTCTCTTCCATGCCAGGTTTTCTAGCGATAAGCTCAATTTCTTATCTCCCAAAGAGCTTTGCATGGCTGTTTTTCCAAAGTTACATCATTCTCTGCAATTAGCAGGTAGACCACAGCCCACATTATATTGTTGACTTCATTTTCAAGAAGCCATAATTTCTTTCTCACTCTATTTTAAAATAAAATCCTATTCAAGCCAGAACATGCCCAAATCATTCAATATCTTTGTGACCTTTTAGCGGCAATTGGATAGGTACATGGATAGGTGCTTAAGCTAGGACAAATGTTCGGCACAACATCGTGGGCCGAAGGGCCTCTGTGCTATGTTCTATGTTCTATCTTCCAGCTTTTCACAGTCAATAAATATATTTAAGTAATCCCAACAATATCAGAATCTATGATAGAGTGTATTCCATAGTCTGAGCAAATGTACCCTGTTATCTTGTGTGCCTGCTTGTTGCTTAAGGTCATGCCTGTTTTGCTGCAGTTAATCCTTCACCACTAATATTACTAAGTCCCATTGACTAGAATTACAAGAAGGATTATTGGCAACATCTCATAATAGAATAAAGTACCAGCTGCAGAAATATCTTGCAGCAGTAGCTAGATGGCATGAAGGAGGAGTGCAGACCAGCAATGCTGCAGTTCGTGGGAAAAGGTCCACATCACAGTCACATCAATGATGTTGCAGTAGATGTAAAGCTAGTTTAGGAGTCTGGAAATCCTCAAACTCCTGTATGATAGATGTAGGAAAGAGAACCTTTGATATTGAGCAGGAAGACAATTTTCCACAGTCAGAGAGCAAGGAAAATGGTACATTGAAGTTGAGAGTAAAGGTGCTTACGGCTTGTTTCCATTGCCAACAGTAAAAATGAAATTCAGAGACTGATGACATTGTTGTGGTTCTGTTCGCTGAGCTGGGAATTTGTGTTGCAGACATTACATCCGCTGTCTCGGTGATATCCTCAGTGCTTGGGTGCCTCCTGTGAAGCTTCACATGAGGCTCCCAAGCACTGAGGATGTCACCTAGACAGGGGACGAAACGTCTGCAACACAAATTCCCAGCTCGGCGAACAGAACCACAACAACGAGCACCCGAGCTACAAATCTTCTCACAAACTTTGAACTGATGACATTTTGCATTCTTGATATAGCTGCAAAAGCGTCTGCTGTCTTGAACAGACAGGACAAGAAAGTTTTGGATCACATTCCTGTGTATACTAACAGTGTGAAGCTGCGTAGTGATTTCCACTATCAGTATTGCAATGTTAGGTCATATTAGAATAGATTATCCCAACCACCCTAATGCTATGACGAGCTACTAGTCGAACCTGGACAGTTGGAAGTCTCCCTAAGGAGAAGGGATTGACTTTAGAGGATAAACTAGGTTGCGTTATTTACAACAAGGATTAATAAGAGGTATGTGTGACATTGATCAAATGCTAAGAGAACTTCTTTGAGCAAGGAGGATCAAATGATAAAATCAGGCCTCAAAAGACCAAAGTCGAACTACTTAGACACTGCCTACAAGTGCAGATTTATTCTCTCACATAGCCAATGTAATAGCATTCAATAAGCAAGGTTTGGCATTTGCATTTAGAGTTGACTGACAAGAGCAAGAGTGCCTCAGGGATGAACGATGTTTGCTGCTTAGATGACATTCAAGCTCTTCTTATTTTACTGCTAATTAGAAAGATTGAGGGAAGTTTTAGAAGATGTCAAAAGGAAGAGATCAAAGATAAAAAGCACAAGTCACTTTGTTGGTCACATGTACTATACCTGAGTCATCACATAGATGGTGATGTAATTCACCCATGCAGGAGAATGTTGAGAGAACTTTGAAAGCAGAGGCCAAAGAATAAGGAAGAACATATACAACAATTCCTATGAAAGTTCTCTTACTTGAATTTCATCTCCAACTTAGCTAATACCTGATAAAGAGCTAGTTCTGATTAAGAGTCATCTAGATTCAAAACATTGGCTTTCTCTCTACACGGATGCTGTCTGACCTGCTGTGATCTCTAGCATTTGTTGTTTTCGGTACAGTTTCCCACATCTGCAATAACTTATTCCTACATTTTGTTTAATCGACTGTCACGTCTCTTTGAGCAACGCCTACCCTGAAGAAGTTTTGCTCTTCCCTACAACAGGAATTCCAGTTGACTCTTTCACCATGTACATCTTTGTTAATCTCCATTTCACCACTGGTGCTTGACAAGGTGTTTGCCAAATCTCGCTTTCACAGCCATGTTTCCAGCTCTGATGAACAGTCATCTAGACTCGAAATGTTAGCTTGCTCCCTCTCCATGGATGCTGTCTGACCCACTGTGAACTCCATCATTTGTTGTTTTCACTACAGATTCCAGCATCTGCAGTAATTTGTTCCTGAACAGGTAGTGATGCTGTTTTGACCCACTAGGATCTCAAGAGAAAAATTATCTTTATGTAAGACTCCTTGTCACAAGGGTTAGGTGTATTGTGATACCAATGAATAGAAGAAACCTGTAGCTTAGCACCTTCAAGCAGTGTCAATGCAAAATCATTAGCAGGTTGAGAAAGAGGCATTACCAGGAGAAAGTGAGGGCTGCAGATGCTGGAGATCAGAGCTGAAACTGTGTTGCTGGAAAAGCGCAGCAGGTCAGGCAGCATCCAAGGAACACGAGAATCGACGTTTCGGGCATAAGCCCTTCTTCAGGAATGAGGAAAGTGTGTCCAGCAGGCTAAGATAAAAGGTAGGGAGGAGGGACTTGTGGGAGGGG
>NC_057728.1:9074753-9125623 GCF_004010195.1 Chiloscyllium plagiosum
CTAACCTGCAATCTTCTTCCTGACCTCTCCGCCCCCACCCCACTCCGGCCTATCACCCTCACCTTGACCTCCCTCCACCTATCGCAATTCCAACACCCCTCCCACAAGTCCCTCCTCCCTACCTTTTATCTTAGCCTGCTGGACACACTTCCCTCATTCCTGAAGAAGGACTTATGCCGTCGATTCGACCCACTCCGGCCTATCACCCTCACCTTGACCTCCCTCCACCTATCGCAATTCCAACACCCCTCCCACAAGTCCCTCCTCCCTACCTTTTATCTTAGCCTGCTGGACACACTTCCCTCATTCCTGAAGAAGGACTTATGCCGTCGATTCGAAATGTCGATTCTCCTGTTCCAAAGAGGCATTACCAATCATGTATTGTGTTACTGAGTTCAGTACATAGATGGTCAGTAGTTCCCTTAGGTAACTGACCATGAAGCCTTTGTAACCAAGGTCAGCTCCAAGAAGGGAGTGGTATTCCTAGCAGCAGCATCAGAGATGGGATGTTGATTTTGATGGTCCATCAGTATGAGATTAGTTAGCAGATCATACAAATGCAGGTCTTCTTTCAAGATTTCCCATGAAGACTAATTCATTTCTAACTATTGAGCTACCTGTGAATGACTCTGCATACGCGAGTGACATTTCAGTGTCTGCTAAAGAAATCCGGGGACAATTCACACGATTATGGGGCCAGGTGCTCCGTTACGAATGCGTGATGTAAAGTGTGTGATGATGAGAAATTCCAGGAGTATTTCACACACACACAAATGAACTGAATATAGATCAAAGCTGTCACCTCTGAGGTTGAACAGTCTTTATTCCACCAAGATTTGGAGAGAGATTGTAGGAAGGACTTCATCAAGAGCACACAGGGATAATCTGTAAAAGCAGTAACAAGAGACTATTTTTGGTATCCAAAGAGAGTTGGAGATGTTGAAGTGTTGGTTTAATGTTGTGTGAAGTTTTTTTCCAGAATGAGAAATGATCCAATCATGGTTTCTTTGATTTCATTTCCAAACACAGAAAAAAAACCACAGCAATTAATGTCTGTTGATTCCTTTGAAGTAGAAAGGAAAGAGCCCTTTATTTTGGCCAATAGCTAAAGCAAGTGGATATGTGTTGAGTCTGTGCCCAATATTGCGTGTGCCAAACCTATGCAGGTTTTGAGGAGTTGGGTTCCCTGGGTGTTGGTGTCAGATAATCATCTATGGTCTGTGTCCAAGAGTTGATAGATTTCTGAGTAATACTCTAACACCATAACATCGTTCAGTATCAAATGGTGGTGCAGAAAGAGTTGTACAGATTCTGAACCGATCTTTTAGTGCATACAACAGTACAGCACAGGAACGAGCCCTTCAGCCTACCACAATGCCTGTGCCAACCATAATGCAATTCTAATCTAATCCCATTTGCCTGGACATGGTCCATGTCCATCTATCCTTTGCCTGTTCATGTATATTTCTAAATACCTCTTAAACTTTGCTATCCTATCTGCTCCTACCACCTCCCCGGCAGCATGTTATAGGCACCCACTACCCTCTGAGTAAAACAAAATTTTCCCCCTCTCACCTTAAACCTATGCCCCCTTGTATTTGACATTTCCATCCTGGGAGGAGACTCCGATTATCTACCCTTTCCTGCCTCTCATAATTTTATACATTTTTATCGGGTCGCCCTTCAACCTCCAACACTCTAGTGAAGACTATCCAGGTTTATCCAATGTCTCGTTTCTGCTGCTACACTCCATCCAGGTGATATTCTGGTAAATCTCTTCTACACCCTCTTCAAAGCCTCCACATCCTTCCTGTAGTGCAACTACCAGAACTGTGCACAATACTCCAAATGTGGCCTGACCAAAGTCTTATTCAGTTGCAGCATGACTTGCTAACTCTTGAACTCAGTGCCCCGACTGATGAAGGCAACCATGCCATAAGCCTCTTTTTCCTTATCTACTTGAGTTGCCAATTGTAGAGAGGTCTGGACTTGGACCCCAATATGTCTCTGCATATCAATGCTCCAAACATTTTACAGTATACGTTCCTCTTGCATTTGACCTCCTAAAATGCATAACCTCGCACTCATCTGGATTAAACTCCATTTGCCATTTCTCCATCCAACTTTCCAGCTGATGTTTGCTTTTGTACAAGTATTTTCTTTGTGACAACTTGATTATACAAACCATGATTCTCTTTGACACAAGGTAAAGAAATCACTAACCTTATGAGTTAGGGTTCTGACATTCTTCTGGCCTGACGTCAATTGCAATGTAAAAGTAAAGCCAAGACAAAATGAAGATTAGTTGGACATATGAACCATGAAACTAAAAGTTAGTCAGAAGGTCATGGTGATGAAGAGAACTATGTGTTGAGAGTTGTTGCAAAGAGATGAAGTGTATTTGCATTTCCATTGAGGATTGATGAGTTGGTCGAATGTTTGTTTAAAGGAAGAAATCTTGGAGAGCAAAGGAGCGACCTACAATCCAAATTCTCCGAACAACCCAAGGAGTAAGCAGAAAGAAAGTGCAAGTCGCCAAAGAAACAAAAGTTTGTTGTTATTATAGAATCTGCCAGACGAGTCATGTGAGCCAAGGTCTTTGAGTCAGTCAAATCAATCATTGTCACAGTTCCATTAAATTGAATTTGTAGCCAAAGTCAAAGTTCAGATTTGACACAGTCAGTGATGTTGAGAGTACAGTAATGGAAATGGAAAGAGATATCCAGATAGAAACAGAAATATGCCCGGCAGGTTAATTGAGAGTATGTTGGAAGGAAGAATAAAGTGGTTCCTTCCATTATTTCAAGTGATAAACGATATTTTTGTTAAAACATATTAGAGTTGAGGAAAAAATGTTTTACATGCACGTTATTCTGACATCATCATTAGTTCTGCATGTTTTATTTGTGTTATGTACATAGAAGCCAATCTGTTAAATTTCAGATATTATGAACGTTTGTTCACTCGCATTGTGTTTAGAGAATATGGCATATAGTGAGATCTAAGCATTTCGCTATACTGCCTTCCCTGCTGCCCTCCCTAATGGTGTAAATAAAACTACTTCAATAGTAGCGACCTGCAGCTGAACATATATTGATCATATTTGGTGCAATGTGCAGCTGCCTTTCTGTTAAGTCTCCCCTTAAACTTCTCTGGGAGTACAACTCCAGTTTCTCCACATACTTGGAGTCCAATATCCCTGGCACCATTTGAAAGAATCTATTTTATTTCTTAATCCAAGCAGTTGATCAGGGAGAATTGGAACCATTCTGACTAAGCCTCTCAGTCATTTGCAACACTGTTTCTGTGCATGTCTCTGTATCACATGTCAATTAACAATGTAGCATCTCGCTCAAAATGAAGGAGCTGAAAACGAGCTTACCTTGAGTGAATTAGAGAAGAATTTTTTTTTACATCTACTGATCATACAATATCAAACAAAATGTTCCACTTTTCATTTTTCAATGTTTTCTTAGCCCAAATAATCTTGGGATATTTCACCTGCCTTATGAAGTTTTCTTTGGTCTTTCTTCCTCTATTCACTCTTTATTATTCAGCAGTGAGCAATCTGAGCAAGAAGTGGTCTGCAAATGAATAACAATGTTGCAAGTAGTAATCCTGCAAATTTTGTTTGGTTCAGGTTGTTCCTTCTATGTTACTGTCCGTGTTGGAGGCAACATTTATTGGGTGGAGACATAAAAAGCCACCCAGTGAGGAGTTTTGTAAATACGACGATGTCTGCCACTTGTTTGGTTTATTCAGTATGTGGTGATGTGCTTTTCCACATTAAGAGTCTTTTTTGATCGCTGACTACACAGTAACATGGAGGGAGCCTCCATTAAGTTATTTTCACTTTGCGAAGTCATGCTCATGTTTAAATTGATGCATCCTGTTCACAGAACAATCCCATGGATTATGATTTCCCCAATTACTCTGAACACTGATGGGCAAACAGGAATTTTTCTTAACTTTGGTTTTCAGTATCTGACATTTGTGCAAAATGGTTTTTACTTTCTTTGATATAAATTGAATTTATATATACCATCAATTCCTGACACCCCCCCTCGCAAAACTCAGTGTAATTGTTATGAGTTTAATGGATCAAAAACAGCCATTTGCATCAACACAGAATCTTTTGAAGAGTCACGGGAACATGATCAGGAACAGGAATTTCTTTAGTTAGAGTTTGTCAACTTGAAAGTAATTCATTCATCCTGTTTTGTTTTTGGTTTCCCAATTCTCTATCCATGTCCATATAAGACCCTCAACATCGTGACCTCTTCTGTAAGCAATAATCCTTTGTATGGCACCTTATCGAACTTTATCCAACCAGAACTGTATCAACAAACATTGACTTAGATCCCATTTACCACCCCCTGAGAAAAAGAACTGGAAATGACATCACCTTAGAAATGATGTCACCACAGGAAATGGCATCAGCAACCCTGGGAAACTCAAACATATAAATAGAAAGTGGGTACACCACCAGTGCTTCATTCACCTAGTATGGTGACGAAACATCTGAAAACAAACCTTCCAGCTCAGCGAGCAAACTTACATCCATATATTGTAGCCTCTGCTCTTCCCTCCTTCCCACGTTCCACCCCCTTCTTCATCCCAAATTGTTGTTTTGCCTCAAATGTTCAAAAGTAGTCATAATTTGTAAGATTACTGGGCTTTATAGTTGATAGTTCCTCAGGAGGTGCATTTTTTTGATCTAGTCCATCAATTTTGAGCAGGGAGATATGAAGCATGGGAACTCAGAATGTAGGGAATCTGAGCCTGACCTCCTGATGATGTTTACACCTGGTGCTCTGGAAGGAAACTCTGCAAGAAGGTCAGAACCTAGCATTGTTCGTTCTTTATTTAATCCCCACCTGTTGATATAATATGTACATGAGAGATGGAATTTCTTTTATTTCAAAAATATACTTTATTCTGAAAATGTTTTTGTATATATACATTGTCGCAAATGCAATTTGATTCTGTACAATGGCATATCAAGAAAATAAACAAACATTTGAGTTTGACTACATCCCAACAACAAACCAAAGGCATCTCTTACACACACACTGATATATTTATATGCATTGAGGCACTAGGAGGGTCTGATAATTTAACCGACCTCATTTAACTTCAGCAGGAAGAACTCAGTCAGTGGACATTCCCCACTGCACCTTGGCTGCAGCTGCCCCAAGCTTTAGTGTATTCCTCAGCACAGTCCTGGCTGTACGTGAGAGGTGGGTTGGAAGAGGAAAAGAAGAATGGAACTGGCTGGATTGCTGTACAGGGTGCTGGGATAGGATGGATGTGCCAATGCCTAAGGACTGTATGGTATCAGCTTCTGGCTTTGTTTCAGAGTATGGTGACAAATCCCTCCTATCCTAAGTTGTGATAGGAACAGCTAGAAGCATCACTGAGCTTCAGCACAAACCCCTCTCACAATGTATGTGTCAATGTGGAAAGTGATTCAGCCTATCCCAATTCAGGCAATCCGAGATCCAACAGTTGCCCCAAATGCAACACGTAAACATTTCTAAAGTGGAGAGAAATTACTGCCTTTGTGACTCTAACCAGAAGACCATTCCCCATATTAAATCTTTGTATGAAGAAGTTCTTGGCATCAGTTCCAAATTTCCTCACAGAAAACACTGTTTCCCAGCCTCATCCTCTCCTAACCATTACATTCTCCTCCGCAGTATAACAGCATTTTGGACTTTACTGTGCTCCTTTGTCCCCATGCTGGCTTTATCAGAGCAATTCAAATCTAACAGCCCCACTGCCTCGCAAATTATTCCTTTTGAAGTATATATTCAGTACCCTTTTTTTAACAGTATTAAATTTGTTTCTGCCATCTTTTAAGACAGTGCAGTTCACAGCTGAGTGCATTATAAACCAACTCTGGTTCATTCAAGGTTTCAAAACCAAAAGTGTCCTGATCAGAACCTTCCTGCTTACCTGCTGCTGAGTATTCCAAGGACAGAGCTGGAGGAGGTATATCTATCTTGCTTTGACCCTGGTTGTGAGTCAGCTGAGAAAGATGCAAGGAAGAAATAAGATAAAAGAAATGCAAACTTAAAAAGTTCCCTGAGGCAAAATTAAACTTTTTTCCAAAAATGGTGGGTCTATTGAATATGAATTAATGTGTCTGGATTTTAAACTAATGGGATTAGGGTTTTACGTGCAGATAACTAGAGACTATTTGCATAATGCTTGTGATTTTCATGCATGTAGCCAATGTTATAGAAATGTTGTCATGACTTATTACGTTTTTATACAAATGTTATTCCCTTGTAAATGCTCTGTCAGTAGAAATGAAATTGAAGCAGTGACAGGAAAGTGTCGTTTCTGGTGCTAAGTTAAAGACACTAAAAATGATCGAGTCCTGCAGTGTAAAGAGATGTTCAGGAAAAAGCTATTCAAAACTTAACATTAATCTAGCTTTCTGTCCTTTTTTTAAGCAGTTGCAACCTGAGTTAACTGTTCAAGTGTCACATTATCCAGAAAATGATTGATCACTTCGTTCCAAATGATGTGCAGTTTTGCTTTTGAACTAAGTGGAGCTTCGGGACTGGGCATTGCTCAGCATGTCGGACACGGATCTGAGGGTTAGTTCAGTAAATCCTTTATGATGGTCCTGGGTCAGTCCCCTGTGGATTAGGCAGCAGAGCCCAATTTTGTGTGTGTAGTCACAGGACTGTGTCCTTCCTAAATATCACATCAGTATGGAGTGAATCGTTTTCTGGTCACCCTCAAGATGGATAACCCTTCAGTTTAATGGTCACTTTCACGATGGAAACTTCCACTTCAAACTGATTTGAAACTCTGAACTCTAGTTCTTTGAATTATTAGCTGAGGATCGTTACATATAAGGTTCTTTCAAGAAAGAAACCCAACATCAATTATGGCCAATCCACAGATGATATTATGTCGTCGCACATGAGCATTTAGTATCTGAACACGTTACACTGCTCCTTCCTTTTGTAAGTATTTTTGTTTGTCTTCAATAACCTTGTTTCTATTTTCATTATTTATGAAGTGCTAGTAAAAGAAAATCTCTATGAACATGCGTACTTGGCAAGTGGTGTATAGCAGGGGTCTTGTAGAGGTACTTTAGAGGTAGAAAATCCAGGTTCAGGTCCTCCTGCCCCTGAGGTGTGTCACTGCATGTCTAAAACAGGTTGATTTAAAATAACTGCAAGTGGCATTTTTTGTTTGAACTGTGACCGCAAATCAAGTTTAATTATTGGTTCACTCGGCCTTCTGAGCCCCCAACAAATTTTCGTGTGGAGTCATATTTTGTTCTGTTTAGTTTCAGGCCAGTGTTCTCAGTACTTGGTTCATCAGACATTGAAATCTAAACTGGTTTGAACTCTGGCTTGAGTTTGTGATCAAGTGGATTATGCTCATTTTTGGATTAATTCCTTCCAAGATCAGTGATGGACATGAACATTGCACATCTTTCAGCCAAGTAATTTTTTTGTTCTACACATTTAGGGTGTTATTCCCACTTCTCACTTGTGTGACTTATGAGGGGAGTTTGGAGCAGCAACTTGTCTAAAGCTGTGTTCCCTCATGTTTGTTTGTGTCATACAATATTTTGATAAACTGTTCTAGGAAGGATATTACTAAGCTGGAAAGGGTTCAGAAAAGTTTTACCAGGATGTTGCTGGAAATGGTGGATCTGAGTTATAAGGAGATGCTGGATAGGTTGGGATTCTTTCTCCTGGAGGGTAGGTGGTTGAGGGTTGACCTTATACAAGTATATTAAAGCATGAGGGGCATTGATTTGGTGCATTGTAGGGTTTTTCCATTAAGTTGGGGATTTCAAGAGTAGAATGCATTTTGTAAAGTGAGAGGAGAAAGGTTTAAAAAGGACATGGGGGCACTTTTTTTAATACAGCGTGACTTGTGTGTGGAATGAACGTCCTGAGGAAGTGGCGGATGCGGGACCAGTTACAACATTTAAAAACATGCTAACATTTGGACAAGTACATGAATAAGAAATGTTTGCTGGGATATGGGCCAAATGCAGGCATGGACTAGTTGGACTGAAAGATCTGTTTTGTGCTGTATGACTCTATGATTATAAATCCTGATTCACATGTGACCCTTTTTTAAAAAAAAATCAACTCTCTCCTTATCAAAACTCTGTAGGTTTATGCACTGTCATGAAGTATGAGCATTTCTATACTTGAATAGGAAATTAGCCCACCACTGTTTCATATAGTTTTTACTACCTGTGTGAAACATGGCTTTGGAGTTGTACTTAACCCTAAGAGAACTTTCGGCCACTCCATTTGATGCCGGAAAGACAGGAGGATTGAGACCATTTTCATTACTTCCTAACAAATTGGAATGGAGTTGTAGCAAATTCAGGGCCAGTTTTGGGACAGGCTTTTCAGGTAAAAACTGGCTGCAAAAGTAGACCATTATGTGTCAATTGTTTTGATGCTTGAATTTTCCTTTAATCCACTTTGAGTGCCTATCAATGAGTACCAAGGACAGATTATTTTCTCTTTCATTGAAGCCAAATGATCTCTTTGCTTTTGTCAAGTGGTTAGTCCATACCTGTAAAGGGTTTTTTTTTTGTGTGACTTATTTCTATAGATCACTGTCTAGACTGGGTCCAACTAATGCATCCTCTTGCAGTACATGACAAACTGAACATACAGATTGAGTCAGGATGGAGTTTTCAAGAATCATCTCTCTCATAGAATTCAGTGCCATCACTTTGTGACCTCCCTTGATGCAGTCCTGCTGGCATGGCAGTTCATTGTGATGATGGTAGAATGGTTTCACTCCCTCATTGACACACTGGTCAATTCAGTCTACCTATTCAATGTCAGTCCACATATGCTTTTTGACTGAACCTCTGGGTTTCGCTGTGATTTGATTTGCAGTGATTTGTCATCTACCACCCCTATTCTGAAGACTGCACCACCACAGTCTGTGTCTGAGTCCTCATGCAGCAAATGCGTCAGTGACCCAGTGATTTTGTTCTCTTTCAAATTGAAGCTTACAGTGTTATTGCTGCAGTGTGCTTTTGGTTAGCTGAGTTGGCTGGATGGCTAGTTTACAATGTACAATAATATTAACTGCGTGGGTTCAATTCCTGCACTGGCTGAGGTTACCATGAAGACCTTTCCTCTTCAGTTCCTCCCCTCTCCTGAGGTGTGGTGAGCCTCAGATTAAATCAGCACCAGTCATCTCACCAATGAGAAAGCTCCAGTGTGGTCCAGTCAGACAATGGCAAATTTTTACTTTTACCGTGAGAGAAATACAGCCACTACTGCACCCTTGATGTTGATGTCAGTGGTATTGCAGAGCTTGTCCTAAATTAACTTCGAGGGAGTTAATGACCTGACATGAGCGAGGATTTGTTACACAAAAAGAGCTGGTGACACTTTTTCATTCATTCTGAAGATTATTCCAAGTGTTTGCCTTTTTACCTGCACAAAGTTAAGTGAATGTGTATGACACAAGCATTATGGCTTCTCTTGACTGTTATCAGTGACATGTCTAATCACTACTTCAAACAATATGTTTTGAAGCATCACATGCGAGCTTCAGATTAAGATTTGTGTTGTGCACGACTGGTCAGGCTTCTCTTCCATGTATCATCAGCATCATTGTGCTCTACATAATTCCTACTCATACCTTTCTTCAACAACACGTGGTGGAGCTAACACTGTGAAAGCTCAGACAGGATATTGATTATATTGACCCATGCCTGGAAAGCATCTGGGCTCAGATACATCTTTTGTTTTTGGGTCATTAACTATAGTTGTTTAGTTGTAATCGCCCCTTCCCATTGACTTTCAGGCCTTAGATTACACGTTTGGTTCATTTTCAACTTCACATGGTAACTATTGAGCTTTATCACTTCAACCAACACTTGAAGGTTCTCTTCCTCTATTGATCATGATCAACATATCCTGATTGTACAAGCAATGGGCATTCCTTGAATCTTATCCATTCAAACATGGAAGGTTTTTAAAGAATGTTTAGGTCAGCTTTGTGAAGGGTTAAACCTCTTGTGTTTATATTGAGATACCATTGACTTGGCAATTATTTGCCTAAATGTAAGGTAAAGCCCACTGTTGTGAAAATCTTGGCTTCTGCTAACACCACATAGATTTCTTGGAAGCTCAGTGAAGGATACTGCTCATCATCCCTAGCTGGGTTGACTGTAACTTTGTAGTAACCACATAGTTATGTTTTTTTCCAACTTAAATCTAAATAATTGGGGTTACCCAATCACTATGATTAATTTTGTTGAGTTTCTCTGTGGCTTCTTCAGCTGCTCTTCGTCTTAGAGTTTGAGAACATGTGGAATTAAACGAGTCTTACAATATACGGTTTTATGAGGCCTGATCCTACCGAATGCTTCTGTACTGATTGTCTTCATAACTCTTAAGAAATATTGTATCTATGCAATTGCTGATTAAGCTTCTTGGTCACCTTTGGAAAACACACTCCAACCACAGTTTGCAAAGCCAATCCTTACTCATTACTGATTTCTCTGCTAGACCTGCTGAGATTTTTCAGCAAAATCTATTTATGTTCCTTGCTCTTTACTGTTGGTTTGTTGACATGTCTCACTGCAACAGTGGGCACTAAGGGATTTGCCCTTATGTTGGACATTGCACTTCATCTGTCCATACATTTCTAACAACCCACCAGAGTAGGGCTCAGTCGAATTTGTTTTCTCAGCCGTATATATTTTGTTGGCTGTCTGTCTGATTGACAATGCATTCAATCATTAATGACTTCAAGGTCCATCCTATCCCTTTATCCCCGTACCTGGGTGTTAAGGTGTTATCTGAAATGTACTCCGTCACTTGGCTGATCTTGGCCAAAGCAATGGTGTTGCCCTCTGTGGTGAGGGAGGGCTAAACTGACCCAACCTCTTGCTTGGGTAAGTGGATTCCAGATAAGGACAGGACTGTGAAGCCACTTATACGTTCCACTCCCCCATCACCTCCCATGTTGCCACTGCCCTCACCTTTGATAATATGCATGCAGGATTCTTCTTGGAATTGGGGGGGGGGGGGAAGGAGGGGTTAAAAATGGAAGTAAAATGAATATATTACAAACAGCTGGGGGGAGAATTTATGGAAAAGGCAGAACAGAAAGGTAAGGAAAATCCCAGACATAAAATCAAGGTTAAAAAAACCAACTGCTAATGAATTACAGTTGTTATGATTATGTAACTCTGTGTTTTTACTCATTGTCCAACATAAGTGCCGTCATCGAATGAGAACATGAGTATATTGAGTATATTAACGAAGTTCACATCTTTAATTTTGTTGTGTGTGTGTACACATGTTTACAGTGAGCGTGACCCACACACACACACACACACTTTTTATTAGAATAGCAAGGTACAAAATTGCAATTGTAAACTAAATCAAAGAATAGAAAGAATTCGAAAAAGCAAGCAGGGAACGTTCAACAGGCCTGATCATAAGCTTAGAAACAAATTAAAAGATCACGGTTGGCAGATGAAGGCAGATCTGTGATGGAAAGTGAACAGATGGTATTTTGGGGATTGGGAGACTCCCACAAGAAAGGAGGGTCAGTTTTGTCACAGAGGTCAGGAAGCTTTTAGCCAGCTCGAAGAGGTCCCTGTGATGTGTAAAAAGAGGCCAAAGACTGCAGTGCCCATTCTACATCAAAACCATCTGATCAAATGGGTACAAAATGAATTGGATAGGCAGAACGTCATATAGTAAAGCACAGTAATAGAGAAAAATAAAAGTCTTTATATGTTCACCAGTTCAGAACCAAGAGAATTTCACTGCTGACATTGATTAACTCATGTCCCTGGCACCATGACTTGGTTATTTACAGCAACTCATCTACTTTTCCCTGGCCTTCGAAGCTTAAAATTAGAAACCTTTTGAAAGCTTTTTCTAATATGTCCAGGTATGATTACTTCTATGATGACTGAAGGTTGAGAAGCAGCTGCAGGATGGGCAAGATGTTGTAATGTTGTGCTGCTGACAGATTAACTGTGAAAAGAAATAAAATGCTTGTATATTTTTGATATCCATTTGTGGGATGTGAGTATTGTTGGCAAGGTCAACACTCCTGACTCACACCAAATGCAAAGTAGGCTTGATGGGCCAAATGGCTTCCTGCTGCTCCTATTCCTTCTAATTTACCCTTGAGAAGGGGCTGCCTTCCATGAATTCAGGTCATTGCAAAGCCACTTTTCAAGTGCTGTCACTGTTACAATGTGGGAAACGCAGTGCTATTTTATGCACAGCAAGCTCCCAGAAACAGCATTAGGAAGACTCAGTTTAACATTTCATCTGGAAGACCACAGCATGGTGGCTCAGTAGTTAGCACTGGACTCGATTCCAACCTCAGGAAACTGTGAGAAATTTGTACTTTCTCCCCGTGTCTGTGTGGGCTTCCTCTGGTTTCCTCACACAGTCCAAAGCTGTGCACAGTAGGTGGACTGCTCATGCTATATTGCTCATATTGTCCAAGGATGTGCAGGCTCGGTAGGTTAGCCACAAGGATTGCAAGGTTACGGGGATAGGAAAGGAGTGTGTGTCTGGTTTGGAAGCTTTTCAAAGGGTTGGGGTGGATTGATGGGCCAAATGTCCTGTTTCCATACTATAGAGATTCTATGACTCTAAGTAAGACAGCACCAGTAACAGTGCAACACTCTTTCAGGATTAAAAGTCACACAACGCCAGATTATAGTCCAACAGGCTTAATTGGAAGCACTAACTTTCGGAGCACCGCTCCTTCATCAGGTGGTTGTGGAGGGCACAATTGTAAGACACAGAATTTATAGCACAAGTTTACAGTGCCATGTAACTGAAATTATACACTGAAAAATACCTTGATTGTTTGTGGAGTCTTTCATCTGTTCGAATACCATGATAAGTTTCACTTCTTTCATGTGTAAATCACAAAACTTTTTTATTTAAAAGTTGCATTCTCAGGTTAACTGTTAGCCACCTTCAACATATTGTCTAGCTAACACCAATTGTTATAGTTAACCTGAGAATGCAACTTTTAAAAAAAGGTTTTGTGATTTACACATGAAAGAAGTGAAACTATCATGGTATTCGAATAGATGAAAGACACAACAGACAATCAAGGTATTTTTCAATGTATAATTTCAGTTACATCACACTGTAACTTTTGCTGTAAATTCTGTGTCTTACAATTGTGCACTCTACAACCTTCTGATGAAGGAGCGGTGCCCTGAAAGCTAGTGTGCTTCCAATTAAACCTGTTGGACTATAACCTGGTGTTGTGTGACTTTTAACTTTGTCCACCCCAGTACAACACCAGCATCTCCAAATCAGTCCTTCAGGATTGTACTCGAGTTTCACTCTGGATTACTTTGGATTGGGATCAGAACCCGTGATCTCCAGACTTGGATGTGATAGTGCAACTCATTGAGCAAGATTAGATGGAAGACTATCGCACCCTAGACCAGTTCACGGACCTGCTTGTCGTGCACATGGAGCTGACCAATGACAAGAAATCCCAGCACTCCATTGGTACTTGAGCTGGGTGTTTAAACCTGGTTGTTTGTTGTGCATTTTGATCAGGCTGCATGTACTGTTTGACCGGAATGTTTACAGATTTGTAAAGGCAAGAGCATGCATTGTTTTTGAGGAAGTTTAGTGTCTGTGTTCAGTGCTGAGTTAGCAGATTGTCAAATCTACGAGCGGTAATAGTAGTGCCTGGTTCTGTGCTTCATGGTGTGGAAGCATATGTGCTTTTTTCTAAAAAGTGTTCTCAGTTGCAGCAGTTGTCAAGTGATGCATCTGACCCTTGGCCTCTGTCCTCCCTGCTCTGCCCTTTATCCTGCATTTATCACTCAACTGCACTTTCAAACTACCAACTGTCTTGTCCTCGACACGTCATACATCATGATACTTGTGCAGCTGTCGATCGGGTCTGTCACCCTTATCCGCGGTAAAACCTCATTGCTTTATAATCTATGATTGTTCCCTTTGCTAAAACCTCATTTTTCTGCCTCCATCTGTGGTTTGGACGTGGATTGCCAGAGCGGACTTGCCCACATGGAGTATGGTGAGGCCCTTGGTCCCCTTTGCCAAAACTGATTCTCCAGCTTACAGCCATAACTAAATTAGCAAACTGAGTACATATTGATGGAATTATTATAGACTGATTCCAGCATGCTATACTCCCAGCAGGAAATATAATTGTGGAAAGGGAGAACAAAGTCCATGCAAACAGCTTGCCCTCAGTTCTCTGACTCACCATCACCAATGATCCCAGTTTCTCAGAGGAAACAGGCAAATAGATTCCAGTAAGGCAACTTAACAAGTTGTTTATCTGAGAGTAATGCAAGTCCTTCAAACACAGGCCTGATAGAAATTATCTATAAGTAGAAATCCTCCAAGGGTATTATCTCTGGATCTGTCAGCCATCTGATGTAACAAGCCTTGGTTTAATTTTCACCTCCCACTCATCATTGTGCCTTGCAGAGACAATTCTTGTCAAAACACTTTGATTTAAATTGGTGAGCTCTGGTCTGTCAGTGGATGGCAGGTCAATTCTGGCTTCATCCCCTCATCCTTGGACAGGACGGTACGTGATGGAACGGGCAGAATGGTCATCTATAAAAAGCATGCTGTTAAGCTGACTTGTCAACAATCTTTCGCTCTTATCTCTGACTGACCTCAACCAAGGAAGATGCCAAGGCCAGCATTTTCCACCATCACTAGTTGCTCTTGTTAGTGCATGGATTTCGATCTTTAAACATGGTAAACCGTGTGCATATGAGCTTCCTTTATCCCCGTTTCGGTTGCTGAGTACAGCATATTGCTCACCTTTCTACCCTCCTGAATCTCACTCGTTTGACTTGGAAGAAGGGCACTAGTGATAAGAGTCAGCTGCTTAAGAGTTGAGTGTCACCAGTATGAGTTGGGTTTAAGTTCTGAGCTTGAGGTAGGAGGACAGTAAGCTACTATTTTTCCACCCCCAAATACTGTTTGTCTGAACCAATTTCACCATGTTTCTAAAGATCTGTCGGCAGTCAAACTGCAATATAAGCATTTTGTGTTACCAGTAACAATGCCGCTTGGTAGGATCACTTGTGAAGGATGATGCAGTGGAGAGGTCAGTTATTGACCATATAGCTGTTAATTGATTAGTGACTAATCTATATATTGTTTAAACCTTAGTCATGACCCATATCTGAACTTTGAAAACTGATATCACAGCGATAATTACAGTGCCACAGATGATCTAATGCATGTCCGTGCATGGTAATTGCAGTATGTATTGACTGACTGCTTCATATATCCTCCAAGTACATGGTGCTCTGTATGAGTCAAGAGCGGGATTTGTAGTCACCCTGTTCAAGTACATTTTATGCAAACTTTGATTTTCAAGTGGCAGTATCATCGCTTTTTTTTATTGCTGCAGAGAGAACAAAATGAGATACTGTCACCATAAGGATGTGAGGTATTTGTAAATTGAAACTATCAAAAATTGAATTATCTGGTGATTTATGTTCTTCAAGTTCCCTACAGTTCTTCAAACGGACGGCATAGAGTGTCTCCAACCAATGTAAATACTATAGAAATCCTCACAGGCCCAAGGCTGACAGTCACAACTGATTTCTACAGACAGTAGCTGTCTGAGCAAACAAAGCTTTCATATCAAATACACTGATGTACTTTCTGCTTCTGGCATTACTTTGGTGAAAGGTCAATATATTACTTATCAGCTACAGGCCTAACTCAGGATGCTAAACGTGCTGTCTGCCATTGTTATCTCGGAGAATTTTATGTTATCTGAAGGAAGGTACCCATGTTTCTCAACTATTGATGTTTCTTTATATTTCTGACTTGGTTTTAGCTTTTGGTCACATTTCTCTATGTTCAGCATTGAGCTGTTAATGAACTTTTCAACCAGTTAGCTAAGCAGATGCCCATATCTACCTATCCACTGTCACAGGAGTATGGGCTAGAGAGCAGGATTGAGAGCTCAGGCTCATTTCTCTATGTGAGCTTTAATGTTTATGGCACCTGCTTCATTTAATATCCTCATGGTCAACATTGTCTGGAGATTGATGTTAATGGTATCGTATGGTAGCCTGGCATATATCTGGCAGTCAGCCTCATTGAATTGCATTGTCGCAAACACTCACGTGAGTACAGTGAAAAGTTTACAAGTTGTCTCTTGGGGCACCAACTTGTTTGCAAACAAACCTAGGTACAGATTCTTGAGTACAAATTCTTAGGGGAAAAAAGAATTAGAAAAATAAAGAAATATTTACAGAGCTTCATAAGTACAAAATCATAGTAATAAATGAGAAAGATTGTGCCTACCTCCCTCTGACTTAACACAAAAGTATTATAGTCCGAGATTGTGGCAATGTTCTGTAATCAGCCCTTTCAGAATGAGAAGCTGTTTGAGAGAAATAGGAAGGTCAGGAGATAAGAGCTGGAAAGGGGCAGGGAATAAAATAATTCTGTAACCCGTCAAACGGCTGTGGATTCTGGATCAAATTTTGAATTGTGTGAAGGGGGAGAACTAGAAAACAGGGCCTCTCAATGGCAAGGGGCTGTTATAACAAATGAACTGATGAACTGCAGTTGTGGCTTTTGCTTGCTCCAGTGTCCAATTTTTTTGTTCCATTTCTTCAAAATTCCCCCCCCCCCGCAGTGGGTCACTGCTATTCTTGGAGGTGTTCATGCTTGAATGGCTGCTGCAGAAGTAGATTGATCAAATAATTAGAAGGGATGGTGTGACAAAGAGAGCAGATGTTCTGCCAGGGCACTGAGATGAGAAAGTATACAAGACAGAGTTAAATAGCTCATTTAGATCTGGATTCATACTCCTTGGAAGTTATCAAATAGGCTGGCCAGTAGATGGCACCTTGATGATATTCCTGCCAGGGTTAGCGAGTGTCCGTATTACTCAGCAATAAAGGAGATGTGAAGTTTCATAACTTGCTGGCGTAGGAACAAGAGCAGGATAAGTCAAACAGCTCTGCTATTATAGGTCATCTACCTACTCCATCTTGACCATGTGACTGAGCTTCCACATGCTTTTCAACCAGAAAATTCCAAAGATTCACCACCTTTTGAGTGAAGAAAGTCCTCATCAACCCAGAGCTAAATGACGTGCCCTTTATTTGGAGACTGTATCTCTTGTTTCTCGATCTCAGAGCCACAAGAGGCAGACTTTGTGCACCTGCCTTCTCAAGTGCTTTGAGATTTCCACATTTCAACGTGATGACCTAATTTATTTTAGTCCAGTTCCCCGAGTCTCTCATCAGATAATCCTTCCATCCTGGTGAACCTCTGCTGCACTCTGTATTTGGGTTTTATGGTCTTCTGTAGGCAAGGGGCCAACAATGTCCACATAGGAGCATATTCAGCCCCTCGAGCCTGTTCCACCATTCAGTGAGATCATGGCTGATCTGTGGTTTAAGTCCAATAGATTAGATTACATTACAGTGTAGAAACAGGCCCTTCGGCCCAACAAGTCCACACCGACCCGCCGAAGCGAAACCCACCCATACCCCTACATTTACCCCTTACCTAACACTACGGGCAATTTAGCATGACCAATTCACCTGACCCTGCACATCTTTTGGACTGTGGGAGGAAACCGGAGCACCCGGAGGAAACCCACGCAGACACGGGGAGAACGTGCAAACTCCACACAGTCAGTCGCCTGAGGCAGGAATTGAACCCGGGTCTCAGGCGCTGTGAGGCAGCAGTGCTAACCACTGTGCCACCGTGCCGCCCTATACTTCTGCTTAACAAAAATTAATCTGTCGCCGATTTAAAATTAACAACTGATCCAGCATCAGTTGCTATTGGTGGAAAAGAGTTTCAAATCTCCACAACACTTTGTGCATAAAGTGCTTCCTAACATTTCTGCTGAATGATCTGGCCATAATTTTTAGACTATGTTCCCTAGTTGTCAAAACCCAACCAGTGGAAATAGTTTACTTTTATCTAACCTTTTCCTGTTATTACCTTGAAGACTTCAATCAAATCACCCCTTCACCTTGTAAATTCCAGAGAAGGCAGGCCTCATTTGTATCATCTCTCTTCACAATGCATCAAGTTCAGGTATTGTTCTTGTAAACTGATGTTATACTCCCTCCAAATTATCTCGGGTGCACTCTTAAAAAGGTTGTTAATTGTATGTCCCTTGTCAGTCAGTTGAAACTGTGTTCCTGGGCAATATGGTGAAGCGAAACCTGCTGCAGTGGAAGTTCCCAGTTCACTCTTAGCTGAAAGAGGTTCACTTGGGGATCAAAGCCATTTTAGTCCAACTACAGCACTCCAAATCTCTGAATTCAAGTCCTCAAACAATCACTTCAATGTAAAGAAGGAATTGATAAATTCCTCCACAAGAGATCTGAGTGTGTGCGAACTTGTGATTGTTTATATCCAGCTCACTAAGCCAGTGAGATATTGTGACTCTAAGTTTGAAATTCTTAATCACTGTGTGCATTAATACATGGAGCAGAATTGGTTATTAATAATCCATTTCAGTCTTTACTCAGGTACAAAGGCATTTTTATACCTCCTGAGGTTTGATAGTGCTTGCCTCGCAAAAATCAAAACAGTTAGATGCATTTTAAGGGGCTAAATACGCTAAATGGCCTGATCAGTGCTTTGGGAGAAGATTTACTACTGGTGATTGCTCCCTTGGTTGTTGCTTTGAATGTTGAATGAAAAGCTATTGAAGCTATGTAACAGACGGCGCCAGTGAATACTTCACAGCACTGCCAGTTTGAGGGCTGACACAGACTTCAGATACATGTTGTATCTCTGATCTGTTACATCCGGGCTTACAGTTGTTAGAAACCCCACAGAGCCAGACTTGCTAACATCGGGGTTCTGTCAGCTGAAGACAAGCATAAGGATATCAGCTGACTGCAGTGTCTTGAGTTCTGAGCAAGTTGGACCCATGTAAAGAAATATCATGCCTGTGAGATAACAGCAGCCGAACACCTCATTAACAGTTTCATTTTATAAGCTAATAAATTATGGATGAATCAGTTCAACACTGAATGTGCCATTTTTGAGTGTTTAATTAGAGTCATAGAGTGGTACAGCATGGAAACAGACCCTTCGGTGCAACTCGTCCATGTCAAAAGACATCCTAAATTAATCTAGTTCCATTTGTCAGCATTTAGACCATATCCCTCTCAACCCTTTCAAATCATATATCCATCCAGTTGCCTTTTAAATGATGTCATTGTACCAGCCTCCACCACTTCCTCTGGCAGCTCATCCCACACACGCACCACTCTCTGTATGAAAACGTTGCCCCTTAGATCCTTTTTTAAATCTTTCCACACTCACCTTAAGCCTACGCCCTCCAGTTTTGCACTCCCCTACCCTGGGGAAAAGATCTTCGCTATTCACTCTGTCTGTGCCTCTCATTGTATAAACCCATAAGATCACAATCATTCTCCGACACTCCAAGGAAAATAGCCCCAGCCTATTCAGCCTCTCTCTCTAGCTCAAAACCTCCAGCCCTGGCAACATACTTGTACATCTTTTCTGAACCCTTTCAAGTTTCACAACATCCTTCTTATAGCAAGGAGACCAGAACTGAACGCAGTGACAGTGCTACTGTGCCAGCAAATTCCAACCCTTATCCCCAAAAGAAGTTTTCTAGCTCACTATGCAGGACAAAAGACAATATTGATGTCACCATCAAAGAGCATCGGTTAACTATTTCTCTCTCCACTACATGATTGCAAATTTGCTGAGCATTTCCAGCATTATGTTAATAAACCTCTGCGCATGTTTGTAAAATATTCATCATTACGGCAAAACTGAAGTCACAGAGGAAGGATGGAGAAGCAACAGAGACGGGCACGGTTTTATTTCAGCCTTAGGCGATTGTCTGTGTGGATTAGTTTAGATTCCCTACAGTATGGAAACAGGCCCTTCGGCCAACAAGTCCACCCATTTACCCCTGACCTGCACATATTTGGATTTTGGTAGGAAACCAGAGCGCCCAGAGGAAACTCTCGCAGACACGTGGAGAATGTGCAAATTCCAGACAGACAGTCGCCCGAAGCTGGGATCGAACCTGGGTCCCTGGCGCTGCGAGGCAGCAGTGCTAACCGCTCAGCCACTGTGTGGAGTTTGCACATTCTCCCTGTGTCTGCGTGGGTTTCTGCCAGGTGCTCCGCTTTCCTCCCACAGTCCAAAGATGTGCAGGTTAGGTGAATTGGCTAAATTGCGCATAGTGTTCAGGGATGTGTAGGTGAGGTGCATTAGTCAGGGGTAAATGTAGAATAATAGTGTAGAGGAATGGGTCTGGGTGGGTTACTCTTCGGAGGGTCGTTGTGGACTTGTTGGGCCAAATGGCCTATTTCCAAACTGTACAGATTCTACAGGAGGATACATTTTCTATTGGGGAATAAAAGCTGAATTAAAATGAGCGAAATTCTACTCACGGGCTTTTGAAGAGTCAATAGACTCGAAACGTTAACCAGTTTCTCCCTCCACCAATGCTGCCAGACCTGAACTTCTCCAGCACTTATTTAAGACCATGAACGATATTTCACTACAGAAACGAAGCTAGCAATCGGGGCAAAGCAAAACGACCCCAACTTGCCCCATTCCAGTAAACTTGTCAAAGCATTCCGAGTTAATATGAAATAGTTGGGCCTGACGGTAGATAGTGTTTATCCCAGGTGCGGGGCAGAGTTTGTGCAACAGGGCTGCACTCTGAATGTTGGCAGTCTGAGCGGGAAGCGCATGTCGCTGCGGGACCTGTGTGTGTCCATGCTGCAGCGCGCGCCCGGCCAACCACCAATCGCCGCTATCTTCCACACCAACAGGTGCACCCATCATGGCACAATCACCACCCAAATTACAGAATCTGGGTGGTGGTGGTTCGATATTTCTGGTCAGTCACTGGTCTGAAAGCGATCTGCGCAAAACAAAATTTTAAAAAGCCACCACTTTGCAGACACACGTCAATACTAATACAGCAAAACTTCAAAACTGGTTTGGGAGACCATGTTTGAAATAAAGTCTTGCATTTCACGGTGAGATCGTCGTTCTCATGACGGAAACTTGGCAACCAATCTGTGCACAGCAATCTCCCGCTAATGGTGATAAGGTAAGAACCAGATAATCATTTAGTGAGCAGTAATTATTTTCCAAGACATTGGGGGTGAACTCCCCTATTCCTCCCACAATAGCGATGAGGGAACTTTGGATGCTGGAGCATGACTTTGGCCACTCCTCGAGATGACAGCATCGCCAACAATACAGTGGAGCATTAGCACTGATTGTTGTGTCTGGAGTTAGTGCTGAACCCCCTTGATCTGTCCCTTCATTTATATCAGGGTACTGCTTGGTTTAGACAATGTACATTAAATTGCAGAAACTTGTTTCTTCCATTGCATTTACCAAACATTCATCAACAATGAATAAGTAATGTCGGGCAT
Organism: Chiloscyllium plagiosum; assembly: GCF_004010195.1. Taxonomy (NCBI): domain Eukaryota; kingdom Metazoa; phylum Chordata; class Chondrichthyes; order Orectolobiformes; family Hemiscylliidae; genus Chiloscyllium; species Chiloscyllium plagiosum. Next base: position 9,096,208 of record NC_057728.1, read on the forward strand.
AGGGACATATAATGTGGTGGGCACTCTGGAATTGCCATAAAATGGTGTCGTGCTCAATTCCTCCAAAGCTGTAATGATGCCTTCAGATCACCATGAGTGAGATTGGGGATTGCAGATTATGATGTCCTCATCAAGTGTGAATTAATGCTGAATTCTTTCCTGAACTGCATATCCCTCAGTGGGATGCAGAAGGGTTGACTATGGATTATAGCAAGATGGGCCTGTTGGCTTCAATAATAAATAATTATTTTTAGTGTCAAATGTGTCAACACAACCTCAAGGTAGTGTAAGAACAACTAAAGTGACAGTCAGGAGGGGATAGTGTTATTCTGACAACTAAATGTAATGATTTACTGATATGGATCTTTCCCAGCAATGGAAATAGCTCAAAACAGGCTCAGAAATACTGTATTAAAAGAAAAGCTTGGATTTATAAAGTGCCCTCAAGTCCTTAAGCCCTTCCGAGCTAATGAAACATTTTAAAAGTGTCGTTACTCTTGTACCAGCAATGAAACAAGTGGTCAAGTAACATGTTTCAGTGGTGTTTGTTCAGTAATAAAAACTGGCAAGCACTCCCCTTTGTTCTATCTTAGATTACAACATAGAGAACTGAAGCTTAAACCTTACGTACTTCCTATTATCTTCTATTTACAGAGTAACAAGCACGCTGCTCTGAACTGAACAGCCACAATTTCAAAGGCTCCTATTTTAGGAGCACTAGTGAATCTCCAGTGAATGCCCACTGCCTGAACACAATTAAGCATTTAATTAATAGCATTAACACTATATTTTTCTTAAAGTAGAGCCATAGGATCTTCTACCCACCTGAAGGGCAGACGGAGATCAGGTTTAACATCTGCTCTGAGCATTCATAGAGTATTCCCTCAGTACAGAATGTGTGGCGAATGTTGTGCCCCTGTTCAAAAAAGGGAATAGGGATAACCCCGGGAATTACAGGCCAGTTAGTCTTACTTCGGTGGTAGGCAAAATAATGGAAAGGGTACTGAGGGATAGGATTTATGAGTATCTGGAAAGACACTGCTTGATTAGGGACAGCCAGCACGGATTTGTGAAGGGGAGGTCTTGCCTTACAAGTCTTATTGAATTATTTGAGGAGGTGACCAAGCATGTGGACGAGGGTAGAGCAGTGGATGTACTATACATGGATTTTAGTAAGGCATTTGATAAAGTTCCCCATGGTAGGCTTATGCGGAAAGTCAGGACGCATGGGATAGAGGGAAATTTGGCCAATTGGATAGAAAACCGGCTAACCGGTCGAAGGCAGAGAGTGGTGGTAGATGGTAAACATTCAGCCTGGAGCCCAGTTACAAGTGGAATTCCGCAGGGATCAGTTCTGGGTCCTCTGCTGTTTGTAATTTTTATTAATGACTTAGATGAGGGAGTCGAAGGATGGGTCAGTAAATTTGCAGATGATACAAAGATACTCAGGTGGATAGAGTTTGTAAGAGGGCCTATGGAGTATTATCGTTCATTAGCAGAGGGATTGAATTCAAGAGTCGTGAAGTGATGTTTCGGTTGTAGAGGACTTTGGTTAGGCCACATTTGGAGTACTGTGTGCAGTTCTGGTCGCCTCACTTTAGGAAAGATGTGGAAGCTTTGGAGAGGGTGCAGAGAAGATTTACCAGGATTTTGCCTGGACTGGAGAATAGGTCGTACGAGGATAGGTTGAGCGTGCTAGGCCTTTCCTCATTGAAACGGAGAAGGATGAGGGGTGACTTGATAGAGGTGTATAAGATGATCAGGGGAATAGATAGAGTAGACAATCAGAAACTTTTTCCCCGGGTACAACAGAGTGTTACAAGGGGACATAAATTTAAGGTGAAGGGTGGAAGATATAGGGGAGATGTCAGGGGTAGGTTCTTTACCCAGAGAATGGTGGGGGTATGGAATGCGCTGCCTGTGGGAGTAGCAGAGTCAGAATCATTGGTGAACTTTAAGTGGCAATTGGATAGGTACATGGATAAGTGCTTAAGCTAGGACAAATGTTCGGCACAACATCGTGGGCCGAAGGGCCTGTTCTGTGCTGTATTGTTCTATGTTCTATGTACAGGACTAAAGCCATGGGGTACAATTCTGACCCAGGGAAGCTGAGTTTGTAGGTTCACATTTCGAAGGTAGGTTAAGAACTGAAAATAAACTGAATTGAGTCAAAGAGCCCAGAGTTGAAGAGCACAAGTCTTCAGACAAGAGATAATAAAAACAGTTGAAAGCATCAGTCTCAGATGAGTAACCTACTGTTGAATGGCTGGTGGACATTTTATTTTAAAAGTTTTAACTTATTGAAGGAGTTAATAATTTTAAAAGGGATAAATGGAGAACTGGCATTCTCTATTTGCTGCAGAATGCCAGTTTAAGTTTCACATAGAAATTCCAAGACACTTGTCTGGAGCGGCTTCATATGCAGCAAGTGTCATCGGCTGGAGGTTACAAAAGATCCAGGTTTTGAACTTTAAGTGGGACAGTGATGCGTTGGTAAACTTTGCGTTTTGTGCCAGCATCTTTCTGGATGGGTCATGCTGCAGCTTATGAGTGTGTGGGAGGATGAGGCAACAATACAGGGATCAATTGAGTCCAACTTGCTCTCCAAACAGGATTCAATACTCAATATTGGTGAGGGTGATAGTTCCTCCTGGGAGTTGAGCTGGTGCCAAATCCACAGCCTTGTGGGTGGCTCAACTGTACCAAGGCAGGAAGAATAAATGTGCATTCTGTAGATTGTGAACAGACAGATGATTCTTTGCCCTGGTTCCAGGTTGGTATGTTGCCTCCCTGGTACCAGGGTTAAGAATGTCACTGAGTTACTAGAAACAGCACAGGATGAATAACCAGAATAAATATCCACATCGCTGAGGATGGCATAAGTTGGAAGAAGCATGAGGTGCTGCTGGAAAAATTTTAGGAGCTAGGTAGGACACTGCAAAACATGACCTCAATGATTGTAAGCTCTGGATTACTCTCAGTGCCTCGGCTACTGAGGGAGCAGGGGGAATTAGGATATCTGTGCAGAAATTATTGAAAGTGCCAGGGAAGATGAAAGATGTGGTTACAAACTGCTTTAGTGAGCCTCTCTTTAGTACATAGAACATTACAGCACAGTACAGGCCCTTCGGCCCTCAATGTTGTGCCGACCTGTCATACCAATCTGAAGCCCATCTAACCCACACTATTCCATGTATGTCCATATATTTGTCCAATGACGACTTAAATGTACTTAAAGTTGGCGAATCTACTACCGTTGCAGGCAAAGCATTCCATACCCACGGTGGCACAGTGGTTAGCACTGCTGCCTCACAGCGCCAGAGACCCGGGTTCAATTCCCGCCTCAGGCGACTCTCTGTGTGGAGTTTGCACGTTCTCCCCGCGTCTGCGTAGGTTTCCTCCGGGTGCTCCAGTTTCCTCCCACAATCCAAAACTGTGCAGGTTAAGTGAATTGGCCAAGTTAAATTGCCCGTAGTGTTAGGTGAAGGGGTAAATGTAGGGGAATGGGTCTGGGTGGGTTGCGCTTCGGCGGGTTGGTGTGGACTTGTTGGGCCGAAGGGCCTGTTTCCACACTGTAAGTAATCTAATCTAACCTAAAAAAAACTAATCTACTCTCTGAGTAAAGAAACTACCTCTGACATCTGTCCTATCTCTATCACCCCTCAATTTAAAGCTATGCCCCCTCGTGCTCGCCGTCACCATACTTGGAAAAAGGCTCTCCCTGTCCACCCTATCTAACCCTCTGATTATCTTATATGTCTCCTCTCAACCTTCTCTCCAACAAAAACAGCCTGAAGTCCCTCAGCCTTTCCTCGTAAGACCTCCCCTCCATACCAGGCAACATCCTAGTAAATCTCCTCTGCACCCTTTCCAAAGCTTCCACATCCTTCTTATAATGTGGTGACCAGAACTGTACACAATACTTTAAGTGCGGCCGCACCAGAGTTTTGTACAGCTTTAGCATAACCTCATGGTTCCGGAACTCGATCCCTCTATTAATAAAAGCTAAAACACTGTATGCTTTCTTAACAACCCTGTCAACCTGAGTGGCAACTTTCAAGGATCTGTGTACCTGGACATCGAGATCTCTCTGTTCATCTACACTACCAAGAATCTTACCATTAGCCCAATACTTTGCATTTCGGTTAATCCAGCCAAAGAGAACCACCTCACACTTGTCCGCATTAAACTCCATTTGCCACCTCGCAACCCAGCTCTGCAACTTATCTATGTCTCACTGTAACCTACAACATCCTCCGTCACTATCCATAACTCCACCGATCTTAGTGTCGTTTGCGAATTTACTAATCCACCCTTCTACGCCCGCATCCATGTCATTTATAAAAATGACGAATAGCAGTGGACCCAACACCGACCCTTGCGGTACACCACTGGCAACTCGACTCCAGGATGAACATTTCCCATCAACACCACCCTCTGTCTTCTTTCAGCAAGCCAATTACTGAGCCAGACTGCTATATCTCCCACAATCCCATTCCTCCACATTTTGTACAATAGCCTACTGTGGGGAACCTTATCGAATGCTTTGCTGAAATCCATATACACCACATCAACCGGTTTACTCTCATCTACCTGTTTGATCACCTTTTCAAAGAACTCAATAAGGTTTGTGAGGCCCAACCTACCCTTCACAAAACCGTGCTGACTATCCCTAATCAAATTATTCTTTTCTCGATGATTATAAATCCTATCTCTTATAACCTTTTCCAACACTTTACCAGCAACGGAAGTAAGGCTCACTGGTCTATAATGACCAGGATTATCTCTACTCCCCTTCTTGAACAGGGGAACCACATTTGCTATCCTCCAGTCTTCTGGCACTATTCCTGTAGACAATGACGATTTAAAGATCAATGTCAAAGGCTCGCAATCTCCTCCCTGGCTTCCCAGAGGATCCTAGGATAAATCCCATCTGGCCCAGGGGACTTATCTATTTTCACACTCTGCAGGATTTCTAATACCTCCTCCTTGTGACCCTCAATCCCTCCCCAGTCTAGTAGCCTGTATCTCAGTATTCTCCTCGACAACATTGTCGTTTTCTAGAGTGAATACTGTCGAAAAATATTCATTTAGTGCTTCCTGTATCAACTCTGACTCCACACACAACTTCCCACTACTATCCTTGATTGGCCCTAATCTTACTCTCGTCATTCTTTTATTCCTTAAATACCTATAGAAAGCCTTTGGGTTTACCCTGATCCTATCTGCCAACAACTTCTCATGTCTCCTTCTGGCTCTCTCTTTAGGTCTTTCCTGGCTACCTTGTAATCCTCAAGCGCCCTAACTGAGCCTTCACATCTCATTCAAACATAAGCCACCTTCTTCCTCATGACCAGAGATTCCACTTCCTACGTAAACCATGGCTCCCGCACTCTACAGCTTCCTCCCTGCCTGACAGGTACATACTTATCTAGGACACTCAGGAGCTTTTCCTTGATTAAGCTCCACATTTCTAATGTACCCATCCCCTGCAGTTTTCTTCCCCATCCTATGCTTTCTACATCTTGCCGAACCGTATCGTAATTGCCTTTCCCCCAGCTGTAACTCTTGCCAAGTGGTATACACCTATCCCTTTCTATCACTAAAGTAAACACAACAGAATTGTGATCGCTATCACCAAAGTGCTCACCTACTTCCAAGTCTAACATCTGGCCAGGCTCGTTACACAGTACCAAATCTAATGTGGCTTCACCCCTTGTTGGCCTGTCTACATACTGTGTCAGGAAGCCCTCCTGCACACACTGGACAGAAACTGACCCATCTACAGTACTCATACTATAGTGTTCCCAGTCAATATTTGGAAAGTTGAAGTCCCCCATGACAACTACCCTGTCTCTCTCACTCCTATCGAGAATCACCTTTGCTATCCTTTCCTCTATATCTCTGGAACTATTCGGAGGTCTATAGAAAACTTCCAACAGAGTGACCTCTCCTTTCCTGTTTCTAACCTCAGCCCATACTACCTCAGTTGACGAGTCCCCAAACATCCTTTCTGCAACTGTAATACTGTCCTTGACCTACAATGCCATACCTCCCCCTCTTTTACCATCTTCTCTGTTCTTACTGAAACATCTAAATGCTGGAACCTGCCACAACCTGCTCTATCCATGTCTCCAAAATGGCCACAACATCGAAGTCCCGGGGTACCAATCCATGCTGCAAGTTCATCCTCCTTATTCCGGATGTTCCTGGTGTTGAAGTTGACACACTTCAAACCAACTTCTTGCTTGCCAGTGACATCTTGCGTCCCTGAAACTTGATTTTGGACCTCCCTACTCTCAGCCTTTTCTATACTGAACTACAATTTTGGTTCACATCCCCCTGCTGGATTAGTTTAAACCCACCCCAATAGCCTTAGCGAATTTCCCCCCCAGGATATTGGTACCCCTCTGGTTCAGATGAAGACCATCCTGCTTGTAGAGGTCCCACCTACCCCAGAAAGAGCCCCAATTATCCAAGAATCCAAAACCCTCCCTCCTGCATCATCCCTGTAGCCACGTGTTCAACTCCTCTCTCTCTATTCCTCACCTCACTAGCACGTGGCACAGGCAACAAACCAGAGACAACAACGCTGTTCGTCCTAGCTCTAAGCTTCCATCCTAGCTCCCTGAATTTCTGCCTTAAATCCCCATCTCTCTTCCTACCTATGTCGTTAGTGCCTATGTGGACCACGATTTGGGGCTGCTCCCCCTCCCCCTTAAGGATCCCAAAAACATGATCAGAGTCATCACGAACCTGGTACCTGTGCGGCAAGCACCAACCGTGAGTCTCTCTTGCCCCCACAGAACTTCCTATCTATCCCCCTAACTATGGAATCCCCAATGACTACTGCTCTGCTCCTCTTCCCCCTTCCCCCTTCCCTTCTGAGAAGCAGGGTCAGACTCTGTACCAGAGCCCTGTGCCCCACTGCTTTCCCCTAGTAAGTCATCCCTCCCAACAGTATCCAAAACAGTACACTTATTGTTGAGGGGAATGGCCACAGGGGATCCCTGCACTGCCTGCTGGTTCCCTTTCCGCCCCCTGACTGTAACCCATCTGCCTTTTTCTTGTACCTGAGGAGTGACTACCTCCCTGTAACTCCTCTCAATAACCCCCTCTGCCTCCCGAATAATCCAAAGTTCATCCAGCTCCAGCTCCAGTTCCGTAACGCGGTTTTCGAGGAGCTGGAGTTGGGTGCACTTCCCGCAGATGTAGTCAGCAGGGACACTAGTGGTGACCCTTACCTCCCATATTCTGCAGGAGGAACATTCAACTGCCCTCACCGCCATTCCCACGATTCTAAATTCCCAAAGAGACTGTTGAAAAAATAAGGAATAAAAAATAAACTCGCTACCTTACCAATCTGGCACACAGAACTTTTTTTTTGGTTAGAGGACGAGGATGGGTGGGAGACACTACCCGAGTAGTGTTTCGGGTAACACAACCACACAAATATATGACTTCCCAGAAGTCCTTCACTCCTCCCTCGTACCTCTCAGCAAATGGAGGCCTGACTCCCGAGGTAAGTCCTTTTTAATGCAGGAAAACTCACCCTTCCCGGCAGCCCTCGCTTCACCACTCCTTCTCTCCTCGCCGCTCTGGCAAAATGGAGGCCCGACTCCCGAGGTAAGTCCCTTTTAATGCAGGAAAACTCACCTTTCCCGGCAGCCCTCGCTTCACCACTCCTTATGACTCACAAGGTTTCTGTACAAAATCAAAAAATGATTATTTTTAGCACCTCAATTCATCGAATCATAGAATCCCTACAGTGTGATAAATAGGCCATTTGGCCCAACAAGTCCACACTGACCCTCCAAAGAGTATCTGACCCGAACCCATTTCCCTACCCTATTACTCCATATTTACCCCTGTGTAATGCACCTAACCTACCATATCCCTGAACACTGTGGGCAATTTAGCATGGCCAATTCACCTAACCTACACATTTTTGGATTGCCTGAGGAAACCGAGCACCCTGCGGAAACCTATGCAGACTCTAGGAGACTGTGCAAACTCCACACAATTGCCCGAGGCTGGAAACGAACCCGGTCCCTGGTGCTGTGAGGCAGCAGTGCTAACCACTGAGCTGCTGTGCAACCCCCATTGTTTTCCATTACACATTTTATGGAGACGTATTAAACCTAAAAAGGTTAACTCCAAAATTTTGGAATTGCTGTACCCACTGATGATTAAATGACTGGCTCCGGGAGGAGCACATCATTTGCATGTTGGTCATTTTTGTTGTTAGTCAGTTCTACAGCCATGCAGCATAGAGCTAGTTATTATCTGTTTGGAGATTTGAGAAATAGTCTCTCACTGAGAGTTAATGCAGTTAACTACTTTTGAGCTAATGTGACCTTTTATGGTGTAGGAGTAAGTGTGTCTTTTTCTGATTGGCAGATTGTAACTAGTGAGATACTGCAAGGAACAGTGCCTATGCACCAGCCTTTCATAACACCTATCAATATAAAATTTCCAAAATTTCAGATGATACAAAGCTAAGTGCATATGTTTTGGAGGAAGGTGTAAAGCAGCTTCAGAAGGATTTGGTTAGGCTGCATGAATGGGCAGATGGAATATAATGTGGAAAAGCATGAAATTCTTTACCTTTTGGTAGGAGAAATAGATGTTGAGTATTTCTTAAATGGTAAGAAGTTAGAAAGTGTTGATGTACAAACAGACCTACATCTTCTTGTTCATAAGTTATTGAAGGCTGTCATGCAGGTGTGGCGAGCTATTGGGAAGGCTGATGGAATGTTACTTTTTCAGGAAAAAAGATTTGAGAAGAGGAGTTGTGAAATCTTACTTCAATTGTATTGGAGATTGTGGAGCTTGTTCAGACAGCATCTGGAGTACTGTGTGCAGTTTTGGTTTCCTTATCACAGTGAAAATGTTGCCACAGAGGGAATGCAACAAAGATTCACCAGGCTTGTTCCCAGGATGGTGCGGCTAACCTCTGTGCAACTTTGGACAGACTGCACCTGTTTCACTAGAGTTTCAAAGAATGTGGTATGATCTCATTGAACCTTACACTTGAAGGGATACACAGGGTGGATGTGGGTAGGATGTTTTCCTGAGATTTGGAGTCTAGGATATGGCAGCACAATTATAAATAAGAAAAATACCACTGAATTTTACTCTGAGGGTTGTGAATCTTTGGAATTCTTTCCCGCAGAGGCCTGTGGAAGTTCGGTTATTGAGCACATTTAAAGGAGAGATTGATAGAGTTCTGATTGCCAGTAGAGTGCAGGGTTATGGGGTTAGGATAAATAAAATGGCATTGGTGTCTTTGATCAGCCTTGATTAATTAAATGGGCTGAATGGCCTACTCCTCATCTGATGTTCTTGTTGCTCAAGTTCGTACGTGCCCCTTCAGGCAAAAATGTAATGTGATTAATACATGTAAGTTCTGTGTGTTACTAGAAGGGTTGGTGGCAGAAAAGAAGACTGCCGCAATAATGAAAGACTTTAGAGCACTCGTATTGAACTTAGAATCCCTACGGTATGGAAGCAGGCCATTCAGCCCATCAAGTCCACACCAATCTTGCAAAGAGCATCCCATCCAGAAACATCCCACCTCTGTATAACTACATTTCCCACATTCTACACATTCGTGGACACTCTGGGCAGTTTAGCATGGCCAGTCCACCTACTGGCACACCTTTGGACTGTGGGAGGAAACTGGAGGAAACCCACACAGTCACAGGGAGAATATGCAAGCTTCACACAGATAATTGCCCGATTGTGGAATCAAACCTGTGTCCCTGGTGTTGTGAGGCAGCAGTGCTAGCCACTAAGCCAAAGTGCTGCCCTTGTGAGAAACTAGGTCAAACAGCATCACTTGTAGTTAAGGGCACCTTTGGAGTCAAATAGGTTTGGATCGAATTTGAAACAAAGATTGGTAATATCTGATCTTTAATTCATTCTGTTTAGTCAGTGTGTAATAATTAAGAATAAATCTAATTACAGCCATGTAAACAAGGAGATGAGTAAAGTCAATGTGTGTCTGTCACTGTGTAAATAGGGTGATGAGTAATTCCAATGCTGCATATTCCTGTGTAAACAGGAAGATGCATAAGTCAATTTGTGTACATTTCTGCGAATAAGGAGATAAGTAAAGTCAATGGGGACTAAGTTAGTTAGCCTGACACACAACCACGACGTGTGATTGTTCCATACCCATTGATTGCGATTTAGATGGTATGCCAACTCTCTGCTGCCTGTTGATTTGTATGATAATTAGCTAATTGATTTGATTTGATTTTGCGCTGAATGCATCAAAGGGGGCCAATGTTAGTAGCAAACGCCACAATAAAGTGAGTCTGCTTTGACAGAACCCAAACTGGGCATCAATGAGCAGGCTATTGCTGAGCAAGTGTTGCTTGATAGCACTGTTGATGGTACCTTCCATCACTTGACTGCTAATTTATAGTAGACTAATGGGATAGTAAATGGCTCTGGTAGATCTGCCCTGCTTTTTGTGCATAGGATATATCTAGGCAATTCTCCATATTGTTGGGTAGATAGAACAGCTTGGCTAGGGGAGCAGCAAGTTCTGGAACACAAATCTTCAGTACTAATGTCGGAATGTTGTCACAGACCATCGCTTTTACAGTGTCCAGTGCCTCCAAACAATGCTTGATATCACATAGAGAGAGTCAAATTGGCTGAAGACTAGCGTCGGTGGTGCTGCGGACTGCTGGAGGAGGCTGAGATGGATCATCCACTTCTGGCTAAGGATTGCTATAAATGCTCTAGCCTTATCTTTTGCACTGATGTTCTGTGGTGCCATATCATTGAGGGTGGCAATACTTGTGGAGCTGCCTCCTCTAATGAGTTGTTTAATTACCCATCACCATTCATGACCAGATATGGGAGAACTGCAGAGCTGTTGGTTGTGGAATCACTTGGCTCCATCTGTCACTTGCTGCTAATGCTGTTTGGCATGCAAGTAGTCCTGTTTGATAGCTTCACCAGGTTGATACCTCATTTTGCAAGCAAGAATAGAATGAGTGACTGACAGGCAGGGTAAAGAAAGGGGGATCATAGAGTAGATGCTTGTGGCAGCCTCATTCTCTGACAGACAACCATTTTGCATACTGCTTGGGGAGTTGACTTCTCAGAGAATAATGATGGGAGCCAGGTCCATGGTGCCATTGGTGGCTCTGCCATGTTGTTATAGCTTGTTGGAGTGTGGTTTTGTTGCTGCTAATGGTCCACAGTGCTTCATGGATGCCCAGCGTTGAGTTATTAAACTACTCTAAATGGATCACATTTAGCATGGTGATAATGCTACATCATATAATGGAGCTTGTCTTCCACCTGAGGACAGGACATGGTCTCCACAAGGACAGTGCAGCTGCGGTAGTCACCTTTAACAATACTGTCAAGGACAGATCCATCTGCGGCAGGCAGGATGAGGTCAGTTTGTTTTTCATTCTTGTTGGTTCCTTCACCACTTGTCACAGACTGAGTCTAGCAGCAATGTCCTTTAGGACTTGGCCAGTTCTGTCACCAGTGCTGCTGCCGAGATACACTTGTTGGTAGACATTGAAGTCTTCCATTCGGTGTCGATTCTATAGCCTTTCCACCCTCAGTGCTTCCTCCAACTGATCTTCATCATCAAGGAATTGTCAGCTGACGAATGGGATGGGAGCAAAGACAGGACTATGCGTGCTTGTGGGCGGCACGGTGGCACAGTGGTTAGCACTGCTGCCTCACAGCGCCAGAGACCCGGGTTCAATTCCCGCCTCAGGCGACTGACTATGTGGAGTTTGCACGTTCTCCCCGTGTCGTTGTGGGTTTCCTCTGGGTGCTCCGGTTTCCTCCCACAGTCCAAAAGATGTGCAGGTCAGGTAAATTGGCCATGCTAGTGTTAGGTAAGGGGTAAATGTAGGGGTATGGGTGGGTTGCGCTTCGGCGGGGCGGTGTGGACTTGTTGGGCCGAAGGGCCTGTTTTCACACTGGAAGTAATCTAATCTAATCTAATCTAATCAACTGGAGGTTTCCTTGCCTGTTTTTGAGACCTTGCGACTTCATGGGGTCTGGAGTAAATGTTGTAAACTCACAGGACAATTCCTTCCTGACTATATACTGTTGTGCTGCCACTTCTGCTGGATTTGTCCTGCCAATGAACAGGACATAGCCAGATAGTGATAGTGAAGGTGGTATCTGGGATGTGATTTGTAAGGTGTCATTCTGTGAGTTTGACTGTGTAAGACTGTTGCTTGACCAATCTGTGAGAGAGCTCTCCCGACTTTGAGAAAGAAGGACTTTGCTGGGTTGGTAACGTTATGATTGCATTGGTTAATGCCAGGTAGTCCACTGGTTTAATTCCTATCTTGAGGTGTTCTAACAATTGATACGACTGAGTGGCTTATCAGGCTATTTCAAAAGGCAGTTGAGAGTCAACCACATTGCAGTGGGTCTGGAATAGTCTGATTTCACTCAGACAGCTGTTTACTTTCCAAAAGGAAATTAGTGAACCAGATGGGTTTTGATAATAAATGACAATGACTTCATGGTCACTGTTAAATCTTTATTTCCAAATATTTATTGCTTTCAGACTTGAGCATCTGCCAAACCTGGTCTGTGCATTAGCCGTCCAGCAACAATACCATCATTCCCTGACCTTTATAGCATTTAAAAGTTGATCAGCATCCAAGAAAAAGGCACTGACAATCCCAATTTCATGTCAGTATGTGTGTTTTCTGCTATCGAGACTGAAAAATTGTGATAAGTCAAAAGTTCTCCCCTTAAACTACCTTGAACCGTGTTAGTAGAGATTCTTCGTTGGAATAGCCAGTAGCTCTCATTCACTTACTTGCTGGAGAGAATGCCAGTTTGTGAATCTGTGCTTCAGAACGGGTTGACAAACTCGATAGTAGAGTTTCCTTTCCAATGTCTACTTTCAGCCACAGTTTTCCACTTGCTGGATCTGCATCACTGAGTCTCCAGTCGATAGCAGGCTTAGCCATGCTCACAGGGTTTGAGAGATCTCCATGTCAACTGATGGCTTGTGATTTCACACTGGAGCACGCCCAAACTCTGCTCTGGTTATATGACCAATGTGCACTGGTTCAGCTGTCCTGGAGTCACCAGTCTGAAACGTTGGCTTTTCGTGGGTATCCTTCAATGTTGGATTTCCCATTATGCCAAGAGGAACGACTGACAAGCTGCGTCAGAATGGGAGATTCAGGTGGTCCAAATTTAACTCGGTGAAATTACACTGTCATTTCACAAGTCATTTCCAAGTGCGTATTTTGAAAGCAGGATTAATAAAGAAAGAATGTGTGTATCCCTGTGCAAATAGGGAGATTAGCAATGTCAATGCATCTATATCCCTGTCTAAATAGGGAGATGAGTTGAGTAATTCAAATAAAGAGGTTTAAGTGTGTATGTTGCTCTTTCAATCCAGTTAAGATCTATCATACAGATACTTCTATGTACAGATTTTAGCAGCGGCTGCGTAAGCAGTGATGTCAAATAGGATCCTTTCAACCTTTAACCAGCCAAGTCAGCAAATTATTAGACTCAGCTGAACAGGACTTTACTAAAAGATCTAACCTTGTTTGAGCAAGAGTGAGTCAAGAGGGAAACCAGAATAAACTCTCAAGATAACTTATAACTTATTTTCCAGAGATAATGACTATTAGTCTGGCTCAGTGTCATTTCTTGTCGGGGAACGTAATGGAAATTCACAGAAACTTAGGCAGTTTGTGAGAGCCAAGACTTCCACTCTTGACCTTCTTAGTAACGCAACAACAAATGCGAATGCAGTTCCTAGTTCAGTCCTGAACTATGCAATTACAAAGGACTCACTTTCGATCCGAGTTATCATAGGAGTTGGAGTGCTCTGATCAACCTTAGCATCACTGGGCTTCATGGAGGATATATATATATATGATAGACTGCTGGCTTCAGGGGAAAGTGACCCTTCAGGAGTCAAAACGTTTCTGGCAGTTTTGGCAGAACCAAGAAAATTGGCAAAATATACTAGCCCAAGTATTGAAGTGCACACCAGTCTTTGCTTAATGTTGAGTAGTTTGACCAGTTACATTGCACCTGGAACAAGGCACTTAACATTTGCCTTCAATTCTCTGTCAGCTTCTGTCTGAATATGTGTCTGCAAAGAGTATTTGGGTACATTGTGATGTCGAAAATCCCACACAAGATGATTTTTGTGGTGGTTATCAGGCTGGAAGTTACTGGCATAGCACTTTCTCCCTGTTAGTTTTATAGCCTTTTTATTGTAATTATTGAGGTCACATGAGAACCAAAGTGAGACAAGATTATACCTGTCCGAACAGGTGGGCAGACAATGCCAGGAGATGACACGAAGTGATAAGCTAATTACAGATGAGGACAGCCATTTGCCCTTTTTTGTTTGTCCTTTCAGCAATATCCTTGAGACCTTTCATGCCAGCAGAAATATTCTGAAATTATTCCATGGTTTTTGCATGTGGTGTATTGTCTGGGAGTCCATTCAATGCGTTGATCACTCCGAATGTGGCATAGAAACTTAACTGATAACCAAGCTAGATTTTCATGATTGCATCCTACATCTGACTCTCTCAACTTAAACTAATTGTCCAGATTTTCCATTTCACTTTCTCATTCATATAAATTTATTTGATACCCTTTCCCTCTCCTCTCTTCTGGTCAGGGAAGTCCACGATTCATCAGTCCTTTTTTCCGTGCTTCATTCCTCTAATAGCATCAAGGGCCACCTTTCTGACCTGCCTCTTGTTCCTGATGTGGTCACGATCTCCCTGTTCATTTTTCTACACCTCACAACCTTGCGCTTTCCTCTCCAGCTGCTTGCAGTAACCATCCACTTTTGATTTAAATCAGCAATATGACCGAGGAAAAGAATTCACAAGGTCAGTCTGAGTGGTCTTCATTTGTAAGGACCCTCTTCCCGATGGATCCTCTGTCTGGAAGCAGCCATGACGTTCAGTTCCACCTCTGTCACCAATAGCATTGGAATTTTGCTGGTTACAGCATTGGTGATGGTTCCTCACCTCGAGCATGGAACCCTTACCTTGGACTTTGTACAAATTATAGAAGGGCAGGGGTGACCAACACCTGTGATGTCTGAAATGATTCTGTTCCATTTTTCCACATAAATGGTGCAATTTGCATTGAGATTTGTTTATCTCACTCTGTCTCTCGTTCTCTCTTCCTCTCTCTCTCTTGCTCACTCACTGCACGTGCACACACACTGTGTCTCCCTTGCGATGATGCTGTGACTTTAAGAGGTTACCTTGTCCTTGCTTTTCTTTAGAGGGAGGTATTAAGACAGAGATACTGAGCTGTCTAATTGGAAAGCCAGTAAAATAAACAGCTTGTGAGGCTTTCGGGGTTTTTTTTTAAAGTTTGAGCGGTAGAAGCAGTCTGAATGGGTGTGGACAGCTGTTACAGATCAGGGTTTCTGGCTTTTAGATTCAGCAGAAACTGTTGGAATTTTGAGGAAGTAGAAGCTATCTTTTCTGTCTCTTGGTTACAGCTAGAAGCTGGGCTTTCTCTCTGCTGCGGGGTTACCTGTGAGACCAATCTATTTTCTGAATTTGCCTTTTTGCCATGGTATGTGTTTATGGGATGTTACTATATTGGGACAGTTAACTAGTAAGAGTTACTGTATCTATTGTTCTGTTAAGTTTTCCAGTAGAGTTAATTTATTCTAAATTCCTCTTTCTTTAGTTGTATTTTAGCTATAGTGTTTGAATAAATTGTGCTTTGCTCAATGTTGAGTAGTTTGACCAGTTGCATTGTACCTGGCCAAGGCACTTAACATTTGCCTTTAAAATAAGAAAAAGGTTACCTTCTTAAAATCCTTTGAGGGATCTGTTCTGGCCCATAACACCTTCCCCATCATCCCTCCCCTTCTCTTTCCCACTCTCCCCTTCTGTTTATTTCTCTCTTTCTCTCTCATCCCTCTCTTTCTCACCTCTCCTTCCCTTGCCACTCCCGTACTGTGCTCTCTGTCTCCTCTTCTCCCTCTGCTGCACAATCCTAATTCTCTTTCCCACCTTTTAAAGTGTAGTCTCTCAAACTCTTATTACTTTGAGAAATCAAAATGAACAGCAGTGAAAGGTATTAGAAATAGTTGTCTACTGTTGCTCATCGAAATTGCTGCATTGGAATTGTACTGGGTCCATGAACTAGTTACACAGAGAAATAACATATTCAAGAAACCAAGTGAGCTTATTGTTTTGTTAATACTTGCTACCTTCAGTTGTCTAGACATTCGAAAGGCAGATGAGGCATGACACTTGGTAGCAGTGGGTTTCCTATGCTGGGAGAAAGTGAGGTCTGCAGATGCTGGAGATCAAAGTTGAAACTTTATTGCTGGAACAGCACAGTTTCCTATGCTGTCCCTTACTGTCAATGCAGGCAGACTTTTGGAACAATTACTCAAAAAAAGCAAAGGGCAGTTGAAGATTGACATTTGGAAGAGATTGGGTCATGTTCTCTTGTTTGTTTTTCTCCCCAGCCGGTGGATGAGACAGTAAGGTACGATGTGAACTATGCGGCTTCACAGGTACCTACCTGACACCAGGATAAAGCTGAGCTTCAGACTGTTAAGGATGAGGTAGATTGAGAATTACACTCCAACTCTGCCTTACAGGTGATCAATGATCGGTACAGATCAACCACAAATGGTGGAACAGGCTCAAGGGGCTGAAAGGCCTACTGCCAATGGTTTGCTGCTAATCCTAGATGAAAGCCTCATTTCCCACAGTGAAGCTTTTCTGAATTTTTATTTCCCTGTTACAAGTTACTCTTGAACAATGTTGCATTTATTCATTTGTAACAAGTGGTTGCCAGGGAGTGCAATATGAAATTACACTGTCATACAAAAAACTTTCTTCTCTGCGTTCTACTAAGCTCCTCCTGAGGTTGTAGATAAAGAGACTAGGGAGTCCTTGTGTTGGTGAATAAGAATCTTTATCAACTATTCACACAATATGCTTAAGCAGGTAGAGCATTCCTAGAATGATGATGGCTAGGTTCTCATTCCAAGTGTTCCCCTCTGCTAATTACAATCATTTCTGCTCTAATGCGATAGTTCTGTTCTCGTGCAACTCCATGTTATAAGAAAATCGCGGAATAGCAGCACCATTTAAACTATTGGAGCTGGAATTATGTTATAACCAGTACATGCTTTAAAAGTTTGTGCTTTGGAAACAGTGTCCTCAATTCATCAGTCATGTTATAGCAAATTCGCATTAACGAAATGCGCGTGATAGCGGAATGAGCTGTATGATCAAAATGATATTTTCTAATTATCCTAATTGCACGTTATCCTTAAGTAAGATATTATGGGAGAGGGTCGCTCGTCCACTAAGCAACTTGGAGCAAATTGAAATGATTGAATCATCTTTGCAGTGTCTTCACTATCAACACTATGGGCGGCACGGTGGCACAGTGGTTAGCACTGCTGCCTCACAGCGCCAGAGACCTGGGTTCAATTCCCGCCTCAGGCGACTGACTGTGTGGAGTTTGCACGTTCTCCCCGTGTCTGCGTGGGTTTCCTCCGGGTGCTCCGGTTTCCTCCCACAGTCCAAAGATGTTAACAATTTCCTCTGAATGGTATTTCTAATTTAAGAACAACAGCAAATGCCAAGTTTATGATTTTTCTGCAGAGGTGCCAGTGAGTTTGACTAACTGGTCTGATAGTTTCTCAAACATGTCTTTTTTGTCAAGAACTGGACTTTTCCTTGTTGACAGTTGGATCCCTGAGTCAGCAAATGAAGAAAATTTAGTGAGTGGCATTCCAGTTTTGTAATAAGAATAGGAGAAAAGAATACTTTTATCGACTTAGCAGTGAAGTTGATCGCTCAGAAATTTATGTTCTGAGGGTTTTTGAGAGAAATTGATGATTTTGGGCAGAGGGAAATTTGGCTCCTTGACAGTGTATAGGGCCATCACAAGACACATCACATGAAAACTAGACATCAAACTGTCAAGTGTACATCTGATTACTTATTTATCAGGAAAGAAATAACCACGATATCTTGAGGAAATGGTGTATGCCAGCAACAAAACACTTATATGCTCAGCAACCCCACTTCAGCATCTCCAAGGACCAACCTAAACCTTTCTTTTCACCTCGGCGCAGACTTAATGGGCCGAAGGGCCTTTTCTGCGCTCTTATGAATCTTGTCAAAATGCCCTCAGTACACATACTGTTACTGGCATTGTGCTCTGAATAATGTTACCACTTCAGATTTAGGTGGAAACTTTGCTTTCTGGCACTGGAAGAAAACATAGTTTGGTCCTAACCCTCTGACTCCAAAATTAATTCTTGAAGCATTTATGTCTAGCTGCGATTCTGTTTCAAACCTGCTAATTTGAGTGTATTCAACTCTTGGATACAACATGCTGTTGATGATGGTACTGGATTTGCATTCTGGGTCTTCTGTGTTCAACTACCACCAAGTTTGGCAACCAAATTCGATACACCGAGTTGGAACTCGAAGCAGCACGATTAGGCCGTTCAATAGATGTTAATGGTGGAATGTGGGAAGATCAAACATGGACTTTCCCACCACAGATGTTACAACCATCCTTCCATCTGATTAATTACCTCTTGTGCTGCAATGAATTCAAATCTTTCATGAATTGACACCCTGATGGTGTCATGTGGTTAATCTAGCGAGACTTCTAGTCACTTTAAGGTAGATTTGTCACCATTATCTTCTGCTGGGTTAGGATCAACTGGACCTTCTCTGCCAATTGTGGTTGAGCAAAACCACTAGGTTGTCTAGTGATAAGAGGCCTGGACTGGAGGGTTTGATATACAAGGAGACGTTGGTTTAGTTGGGACTTTTTTCAGTGGCATGTAGGAGGTTCAGAGATGACCTTTATAGAAGTTTATAAAATCATGAAGGGCATAGAAAAGGTGAATAGTAAAAGTCTTTTCCCTCAATAGAGGAGTTCAAAATTAGAGGGCATGGGTTTAAGGTGAGAGGAGAAAGGGACCTGATCGGCAACCTTTTCCACACAGGGTGGGATGCATGTGGAATGATAGGTGCAGGTACAGTTACAAGATTTAAAAGACATTTGGACAGATACATGAGTAGGAAAGGTTTAGAGGGCTATGGGCCAAATGCAGGCAAATGGGACTTTGTTTGGGAAACTTGGTTGGCATGGACGAGCTGGACCGAAAGGTCTATTTCCATGCTATACAGTTCTATGACTCTGTAATTATTTGTGAGCACCAGGAAATAAATGACGATAACCTTTTGTAAATCTTCAACTGCCCTCTTCCTAATGGTACTATTGAACTGCTTTCAACATGGCAGCTGTTCAAGAATTAAGCTCTGTGCTATCTATTAGTCAGCCTGGCCAGCAGCCCTCATATCTAAGAGTTATTCTAAAAAGAGAAGAAACTTTAAACTGCCCCAGGTACTGAGAAACAAGTAGAATATATTGTCCTGCCAGTGTCCCCATGTGTTAAGAATGAAGTTCAACAAGTGCTTCAGACAAGGTAATTGATTTCAGAGTGTGGAATGTTGGTTTACCAGATGGTGAAATTGGTGATAGCTGCTAAGGCTCTGTGACTCAGCTAGCAAACTAGAGATGATGAGCTCAAAATACCAATCTGACACATTGTGAAATCCAATTCAATATAGCTGTGTGTATATGAGGAGCAAAAGGCCACAATAGCTACGCATTATTGCAGTTGGTTCAATTATACCAATCCAAGATGGGAACTCAACTTCATCCTAATCCTATCTGTTCCACATGTGATCCAGTTCCAGATGATTGGACTTACCCGTAGCACCAATGAAGGATAGGCAATTGGGAAATGAATACAGTCTTGCCAGTGCCTCTCAAACCACAGGAGTAAGTTTCAAGAGCTTAAGGTGACATATTTGTAGTATTGGTTCTTTGGGCAGGCATTTCATTTGGATGACCCCAGCTATGAAGGCTGACCTATGCCAAGAATTATTCACATCAGTTCTGTCTGTTTGGTAGAATTGAATTTTGTGTTCGTGAAGCATTTTACGACGTGACATGGGTTTCTGTTACATTTGTTGCCCTGGGTATGTCCGATGTGGTGTCATGACGATAATTTACTGCAGTATCCCTGTTATTGTGATGCTTAATTGCAGATGCTATAAACATTAGAATCGTAAGTGCATGTGGAAAACAATTGCACTCTTGATTTACAGAATCAATAGTGAAAGTTAATACTTGAATCTGTTACACTGTTTCTGTATGTACAAGTACCAGGGTTTGGCTAATGCAGTAAAGTTCCCTCAAGGCAACAGCAAATTCCATCTGGAATTCTCACAGCTGAATCTGCTTGGTCAATGAATTCAATACACGGAGTGACACCGAACAATTCTTCCGCCGCCTTCGCCTCCGTGCCTTCTTTTTCAATCAAGACTTACATGAGTTCTCCTGCAGGGCTGCATGTGACTTGAGGCTTTCAAAAGCCAATCTGCTCCATGAGGGGTGGGCTGGCCTGCATTGGGCCTTCCAATGCAGATAGCAAAGCAGATAGCGAATTGAAAATCATATGGTTTTTTTAAATGTATATGTGGCAAGTGAGCGAGATGCTGGAGCTGTTTTACCACACTGTACTGCACTTGATAATGTTCACTTATCTCAAAGGATGTGGAGGTGCCAGTCTTGAACGGGGGCAGACAAGGTCAGAAGTCACATGATATAAGCTTATAGTCCAATCGGTCTATTTGAAATCACAAGCTTTTGGCGTACTGCTCTTCGTCAGATGAAGAAGGAGCAGTGCTCTGAAAGCTTGTGATTTCAAATAAACCTGTAGGACTATAATCTGGTGTTGTGATTTCTGACCTATTTCAAAGGAGAAAAGGCATATTACCATTTTGCTGACAGGTATTTTAATATCTGGGTGAAATATTGAAGAAGAAAAACCCATGAAGTGAGGAAGTCTGCTAAAAGCAACCAGGTGGGAAATTAAACCCTTGTAATTCTTGATAAGTCAGTGAAGAGGCAGAGAGACAGGCTGATCTTATACATGGCTGAATATGCAATTAATCTGCAATGGTGTTGGAATAATATTTTCTGGTCAGGGCAAATACTTCACAGCCTGTGGGCACAGTGGA
The DNA here is from genome assembly GCF_004010195.1 of Chiloscyllium plagiosum. Lineage (NCBI taxonomy): Eukaryota > Metazoa > Chordata > Chondrichthyes > Orectolobiformes > Hemiscylliidae > Chiloscyllium > Chiloscyllium plagiosum. The sequence goes on from NC_057728.1 coordinate 9,117,306, forward strand.
ACAAAGTGCCATTATATCTTTGAACATCAGTCTTTGACATCAGATGCATCAGTAAAGCAGAATCAGTTTAGTTTGCCAATCACACTACTCTATCCAGCAATTGCAATGGTGGACCCAGCAAGCGACACTTACTCCTCCCCACTGTTGCTATTATACCGGGCCGTCATCACAACATTACCCAGTTCAAATTTTATGTCACTTGTCCACTGAAGAATTTCATGACATTCTCATAAAAAAAACTTCAATTACCCCCACCTTCACTGTTTTCTGAAGCAGTGTTCCAAAGCTTCTGAACCCTCTGCGAAGTAAAAAGAAATGGTTCTCCTCATCTCTGTCCAACAGAATGATCACTAACTCTTTTTTTTAATGTTCCTGAGTTCTAATCCTCTATCTTGTATTTCCTGTTCAGGATCTTATGCACTTGAATCAAGTTACCCCTCACTCTTCGGAGACAACCCACTCACTACAGATATCAATCTGATAAAAAGCTCCCCTGAACCATCTCCAGTGTTTTTACATTCTTCTTTAAACAGCGAGACAGAAATTGTATTGAGATGTGCTGTACAACAGAAGCGTAACATGGTTTCTTTTCAGTTCCATTCCACTTATAATAAAGCAGAACATTCCATTCATCATCTTAATGACTTGCAATACCTGCATATGAATCTTTTGTGATTCATTCACTGGAACATTTCGATCCTCTACACCTCAGAATTTTGCAGTCATTCTCCTTTTAAATAATATTGCTTTTATATAAATTCTTCCTGTCAAAGTGAACAAGTTCACATTTTCGCACATTATGCACTACCAGATTTTGCTTACTCACTCAAACAACCAATTTCAACTTGCATCCACATTATTGGCTTGTCAAAATATATTTTTTTCCCATTTATTTTGTCATCTTAAATGCTAGCCAATACGCCTCCACTCTACTTGAAATAGTTCAACAGAGGTCAGTATCCCATCACCAAGTCACCCTTTATTTACACGTGAATGGTCCTCGACAATCATACTGCCTGTTACAGACCCTTGAAGATCCTTATTTATCACATCCTACCAATCAGGTAAAAATCTGTCTATGCATGAAAATAAAACATAGAACTAAAGGTCTGAAAGGAAAACAGGAAATTCTGGAGAAGCTCAGTAGATCTGGCAACATCTGTGGAGAGAAGAACAGAGTTAACATTTTGAATCCAGTGACTTTTCATCCGAGCATATTGTGGTCTGCCAGCTAACCAGCCAATCTTCTATCACTTTTTAATATGTCACTCCCTCCCCAACACCAACAGTACTAACTTCCTTGGTGGTTTCAGGCATATGATGATGCACCAAATTAGAATGAGAGTTAGCAGATTTGCAAACTTTATAGATCAGATGCAATTCCAGCAACTCTCAAACATAGCACGATTGCACTTTCCTCTAAAAAAGAGGTACATGTGGCATGGTGGCTCAATGGTTTGCACTGCTGCCTCAGTGCCAGGGATCTAGATTTGATTCCAATTTCAGGCGATTGTCTGTGTGGAGCTTGCACATTCTCCCTGTGTCTGTGTGAGTTTCCGCCAGATGCTCCGGTTTCCTCACTACAGTTCAACGATGTGCAGGTTGGGTGAATTGGCCATGGTGAATGGCCTATAGTGTCCAGGGTGTGCAGGCTCGGTGGATTAACCATGGGAAATGTGGGGTTATGAAAATAGGTTAGGGGCACTGGGTCTGCGTGGGATGCTCTTTGGAAGATTGATGTGGACTCAATGGGCCAAATGGCCTCTTTCCACACTGTAAGCATTCTGTTCTGTAAAAGACTCATCATGCTGTCTTGAATACATTTGTGACTGCATTTGTGGGTCAGCTTGACTTAGGCAGGAGTTTTAAGCAGTGAGGCTATGTGACCCATTTGCATTTGTGTTTTCATATAAAGATTTGAGTTTCTGATAAAGCAGAGTATTCTCTCGTATTTTGCTGAATACACACATCATTGAGAAGGTACCACAACAGAAGGGTATAATGATAAAGTGAAAGGCAGGAGGTTCAGAGAGGATTGAGGAAAAGCTTTATTCACCTGGAGAATAGTGGAGGTCCGGAACACATTGTCTGGGAAGCTAGTTGAGGTGGGAAACCTAATAACCTTTAAAAGAATATTTGGTGAGAACTTGAAGTGTCATAACATTCAAGCCTATGGATCAAGTGCTGGAAAGTGGGACTAGTTTAGGCAGTAGTGTATTTTTGGCTGTACAGATTTAATGGGCCGAAGGGCCTCTTCTGTACTATATGCTTGAAACTGAAAATTCACGTTAAGACAGTCTTGAGCTTTCATCACCAGCATCTGATTGGAATAAATGGAAAGTTTGTGTGATCACTGCATTGTCTTTTGATGGGATTATTCTAACCTACATTTGGTCTCTGCAACTTGTTTAACCAACAGGTGGCAAGTGATACCTGGTCTGTAAATCTATAACTGAGCTGAAAATGTGTTGCTGGAAAAGTGCAGCAGGTCAGGCAGCATCCAAGGAGCAGGAGAATCGACGTTTCAGGCATGAGCCCTTCTTCAGGAATGAGGAAAGTGTGCCAAGCAGGCTAAGATAAAAGGTAGGGAGGAGGGACTTGGGGGAGGGGGCATTGGAAATGCAATAGATGGAAGGAGGTTAAGGTGAGTGTGATAAGGTGAGAGTGATAGGCTGGAGTGGGGGTGGGGGCGGAGAGGTCAGGAAGAAGATTGCAGGTTAGGAAGGCGGTGCTGAGTTCTTGATATATTTAAGAACTGGTCAGTGTTAACCTACAAGCTGAGGCAACCCATTAAAAAGTGAGAGACAAAGCAAGTTAACTTCAGAATGAAGAAATAGAAATGAAACTAGGGCAAACACAACAAATTTGCTTCATTTTGAAGCAAACAGCAGCTTATGTGTATATGTTGAATGGGACAAAGAAATGTCAAACTGTGATCATGAGTAGCCGTTTGCTTTCCTGTGTGATGCTAGTTATCATGTTAGACTTGACAATTCTGCTGACCCAGTTTTGTTGGGTTTTTTTCATAACGAGGCTTGGACAAAATTGCCTTTGGTAATATTAACCTCACTCATTGAGTAGAACACTGATGGCTGCTGCTCGCAGCCCGATTTACAACCTGTTGACTTCTGTGGGAAGTGAAGTCAGCTGTTAGGTGTAAAAACTGGTGACCCATCCAATCAGCATCAGTTCTCCTCCATGATAAATGTATTGCTTATGGCTTCGTTAATGGAAGATTCGTTGCTCTCAGCAATCACTCTGTCCTTATAACTTTGAACAACCATTTGATGTCAATCATCATCTGCAAGTTAGAATGCAAACAGTGAACTGGATTAGGTGAAATGTGAATATGACCAGATTTGGGTTGGAGTTGTACTTTACCGTAATCTAATTATGTTCATAAATCCCCAGTGGCTGCTGTTCTACTCCTTATCATTGGACTTGTTGTGAACTTAATGATAAAACCCCACTTGCATGTCTTCAAATGGATTATTTCTTAATGTTGAATATGGCTCCCTGTCTTGCAAAATTTATGCATCATGGAAGTAAAACATAACTGCTTCCTAACCAATTGAGTTTTCAGACATGCAAGGTTTTCATTGATTTGATTTATTGTAGTTATGTGCACCTAAGTACAGTGAAAAGTTTTCTTTTGCGAGCAGAACAAGCATATCACAGCAAACAAGGGCATACAGATCATAGCGGGCTTAGACAGAGTGAGATATACAAGGTCACAGTGCACGGGAGATGCATAAGTAAGATCAACATTATTTGAAGTTGGAGAGGTCAATTTACAAGTCTAATAACAGCATGGAAGAAGCTGTTCTTGAACCTGTTGGTGCATGTGTTCAAGCGTCTGTATCTTTTGCTTCTATGTCTGTTGTCTCTGCTAATAATTGTGGCAAATGAACAGTGGCTTGAGATCCATCAGAGAGCTTGGACATAGAGAACTGTATGACTAAAGAAAGAATGGATTTGCATTTGTAGTCTTTCAGAATATTGGGAAGTCTCAATGTACCTCCCAGGCAGTGAGGTACTGTTGAATGTCGCCACTGTTGCAATTGAGGCTGAGGGCACAATAATGGATAACCTCTATGGTACCTGTTAAATAATAGTCCATCACAGAGTCAACACCTTCAATAGAAAATGAAAAGAAATTTAACTTGCATAACCCATTTCCATATATCCTAAGGCTTTCAAAAATGCTTGTTATGTAATTAATACTTTGGCATTAACTGTTACATAGGCATATGCAGCTGTCATTTGTGCTCAAGATCCCATGAGCATCAATTAGAGTTATTGGTTGAAGAAGGAACATTGACCCTAAATGCAAGAGGACTCTACTCTTCATTCAATCTTATTTTTTGAATAGATAGACTAACTTCTCTTCAGGCACTTTCAGTGATATTTTCCTGAGCTAGCTCAATTCCTTGAGCAGGGCCTAAGTGCTCAACCTTCTGACTGAGGTCTGAAAGTGCAATCACTGATCCATTCTATGAGAAAGGAAGGAAAAAAAAATGTTTTGAATGTAAATCCATTGGGAAAACATGTGCTACAGCAAGTAAATTGGCCACTAAGTTAGTGATTTACAAGTCTTTGGAAAAGATTGCTGTATAACATAATGCCAGACAAAGGTCACAACTAAAGGAATGGAGAAGAGGGGAAAATGTTTTTCACAAGTGGGGAAAATTTGCTTTTCTGCAAATTCCAAGTATTTTCCTTCACTTAACTGGAGCTGCAGGCACGATAAAGCTGCTGCATGTTTAGAAATACTCAATAGTTGGGGAGTTGGTGTTTTTTGCAGCAGGGAGATGGGTCGTGAAATTCCAGCAGGACCTTAATTGTGCTGGTGTGTAGAAGTCCATTTGAAATATAATATGTTGGGCAATTATGAGCTCAGTGATAACTCAGCAATCAACTCTAATGCTGCCGCTAATAGCTCCCTGGTTCACAGCAGACTTTAACAGTGACGTGTTGATTCTCATTGTGAGGGGGGGCACTCTCATTCGAGTGTTGAGTCACCCTGCAGTGCTTGATCTGTTATAGATTCCCACCTTGCACTCCTTTTGCATTGAAGAATGCTTAAGGCCAATCTTACAGTACAATTAATTGTAAAAACAAATACTCTAAGCTGATTTCATGTAAGAAAATTGAAGTCACTTTGATCTGGGCATAATTACAGGAGTAAGCCAATCAACCCCTCCAGCCAATTTAACCCTTGCAGCACCCATAGGTAGAAGCAGAAACAACTAGATTGTGAGTGCTCCTCAGATTGAAGCGCAAACGTGTTTAACCCCATCATTGACAGATTTGCCTTCAGTTCCCTAAGCCACAAGTATCTAGAATTCTATCCCTTAAAATCTAGTGCAGCTCTGAACTGACTGTTGAACGTGTGTCTCTTGGATTAGTTAATAAACTGAAGGCCTGTCTGCCACCTTCTCCTGGGTATCCGGAACAACATTTATGCCTCAATTGTGTTTTTAATGAAAGCATCGTATTTGTTGGATTTGTTGGATTTTTCTTGTATAAATTGGCAGCTGTCTTTTGAACATAAATGAGAAGATCTGCATGTTGTTGGTTGTAAACAACTTGGGGGCATCCTGAAGCTATGAAAAGGTCACATTTTTTTTCTCCCATGGGAGAACCTCTTTAAGACCCTTACCTTTGACAAGGATCAAGAACTCTTCCACAGAATACAAAAGACCAGCATAGTTGTGGTGGGGACCAGCCAATGTTCCACACTTGTTCAGCATGGGACATACACTAACTGCCCTCAATCATTGAGAAAACCTGAAATATTTTCCAAGTATATCTAACAGTTGCTAAGATTTCTGCAATTACTACTTAGTGGCCTGATTGATATCATTGTACGCCAAGGGTGTACTGAGCAATGGAATATATGTCATGTGCCTCTTCCAATGCATTTTTTTTTAGAATGAGGGCAATCAGCCAAATTGTGTTGCTGAAAAGTTGATAGATCAAATGTATGTTGTTCCTATTCTTTTATTGTTTCTTTCCTGTTTATGCCTGCTCCCCATTTTCGCAGTAACAAAAAGAGCATGTAAACCTGGGTTTTGTTACCAACGCCATTTATTTGCTGTAGATCAGTTGCACCTGACCTGCATTTCTTCAGGTAGAAGATGGAGGTTACCTAAAAGGTAGTCGAAATGTGAAACAGATTTGAGAGGGTGGTTGCAGGGAACTATTTTCTCTGTGGTGAAATCAAGAAAGAAAGAACATTACAGAGACCAGTCTTTAGGAGGAAAAGTCAGGAGTCATGTTTTCCCGTGGAGGATTGTATAAGCTGAGGAACTCCTCTCTCCAAAATGTTAAGGATGAAGGGATAATTGTAGCTTTCAAAAAACAGGTATACAATATATATTGCAATACTTTTCATGGTACAAGATATCTCCAAGCACTTTACACCCAATAAAGTACTTATTGAAGCATAGTCACTGTCATAACGTGGGAAACGTGGCAGCCAGTTGCTGCTCAGCAAGCTCCAACTAACAACAATGAGATAATGATCAGATGAAGGAGGGATACATATTGGTCACGATACTAGAAATAACTCATTTGTTGTTCTTCAAAATACAGCCATGAGATCTTTTGCATCCACTTGAGCAGGCAAAGAGTCATAGAGATGTACAGCATGGAAACAGACCCATCAGTCTAACCCATCCATGCCGACCAGATATTCCAAACCAACCTAGTTCCACCTGTCAGCACCCGGCCCATATCCCTCCAAACCCTTCCTATTCATATACTCATCCAAATGCCTCTTAAATGTTGCAATTGTACCAGCCTCCACTACTTCCTCTGGCAGCTCATTCCATACACGTACCAACCTCTGCGTGAACATGTTGCCTCTTAGGTCTCTTTTATATCTTTCCTCTCTCACCCAAAATCTATACCCTCTAGTTCTGGACTCCCCAACCCAAGGGAAAAGACTGTGCCTATTTACCCTATCCATGCCCCGCATAAGTTTATAAGCCTCTATAAAGTCATCCCTCAGCCTCTGATGCTCCAGTGAAAACAGCCCCAGCCTGTTCAGCCTCTCTCTATAGCTCAAATCCTCAAACCCTGGCAACATCCTTGTAAATCTTTTCTGAACCCTTTCAAGTTTCACAACATCTTTCCGATAGGAAGGAGACCAGAATTGCATGCAGTATTCCAACAGTGGCTCAACCAATGTCCTGCATATCCGCAACACGACCTCCCAACTCCTGTACTCAATACTCTGACCGATAAACGAAAGCATACCAAATGTCGCCTTCAATATCCTATCTACCTGCGACTCCAGTTTCAAGGAGCTATGAACCTGCACTCCAAGGTCTCTTTGTTCAGCAACACTCCCTAGGTCCTTACCATTAAGTGTATAAGTCCTGCTAAGATTTGCTTTCCCAAAATGTAGCGCTTCACATTTATCTGAATTAAACTCCATCTGCCACTTCTCAGCCCATTGGCCCATCTGGTCCAGATCCTGTTGTAATCGGAGGTAATCCTCTTTGCTGTCCACTCCACCTCCATTTTTGGTGTCACCTGCAAACTTACTAACTGTAACTCTTATGCTCGCATCCAAATCATTTATGTAAATGACGAAAAGTAGAGGACCCAGCACTGATCCTTGTGGCACTCCACTGGTCACAGGTCTCCAGTCTGAAAAACAACCCTCCACCACCACCCTCTGTCTTCTACCTTTGAGAGAGTTCTGTATCCAAATGGCTAATTCTCCCTGTATTCCATGAGATCTAACCTTGCTAATCAGTCTCCCATGGGGAACCTTGTCGAATGCCTTACTGAAGTTCATATAGCTCACATCTACGGCTCTGCCCTCATCAATCTTCTTTGTTACTTCATCAAAAAACTCAATCAAGTTAGTGAGAAATGATTTCCCACGCACAAAGCCATGTTGATTATCCCTAATCAGTCCTTGCCTTTCCAAATACATGTACATCCTATTCCTTAGGATTCCCTCCAACAACTTGCCCACCACCGACGTCAGGCTCACTGGTCTATAGTTCCCTGGCTTGTCCTTACCACTCTTCTTAAACAGTGGCACCACGTTAGCCAACCTCCAGTCTTCCAGCACCTCACCTGTGACTATCGATGATACAAATATCTCAGCAAGAGGCCCAGCAATCACTTCTCTAGCTTCCCACAGAGTTCTCGGGTACACCTGATCAGGTCCTGGGGATTTATCCATTGTTCTGCGTTTCAAAACATCCAGCGCTTCCTCCTCTGTAATATGAACATTTTTCAAAATGTCACCATCTATTTCCCTGCAGTCTATATCTTCCATATCCTTTTCCACAGTA